>NW_026861922.1:0-28083 GCF_026571515.1 Ruditapes philippinarum | reverse complement strand
GGGCCATAATTCAAATAAAATCCTTAACAGAATTACCTTCTCCTGCCCATGTTTTGGGACCATTGATGGTAAACAAGTATTCCAACTTTCAAATTAATATCTCAAACAGTTCAGTCAAAAAGTGGACTGGTACTAAAAACTTAACCAAGATTCTAAGTTGATAAAAGGCCTTAATTTTAAAACAAATCCTTGACAGAGTTACCTTCTCTTGCGTACAGATGGGGGTAATGATGTGAAATAGCATTAAAAGTTTCAAAGCAATATCTCAAAGGGTTAAGGCAATAAGTGGATTTTACCCATATTCAATGTATTTTCTAAGTCAAAAAGGGGCATAATTCTGTCAAAAACCTTGACAGAGTTATGTCCTCTTGTCTGTTGATGAAGGTCGTGATGGTAAACAAGTATGGTCAGTTTCAAAGCAATACCTCCAATGGTTTTGAAATAAAGTGAGGTGGTACAAAAAACTTAACCAAGCTCAATACACTTTCTAAGTCAAAAAAGGCCATAATTCTGTCAAAAACCTTGACAGAGTTATGTACTCTTGTCTGTAGATGGAGGTTATGATGGTGAACAAGTATGGTAAGTTTCAAAGCCATACTTGTAATACTTCTGAAATAAAGTGGGGTGGTACGAAAAACTTAACCAAGGTGTGACGCCAACGCCGACGCCGACGCCGGGGCGAGTAGGATAGCTCCCCTTTTCATAGAAAAGTCGAGCTAATAACCAGCATATCCTGTGTCATCTGATATGATGGTCTTCACTGTTTGCTTTTCAGTCAGTACATATTTTGAAATTTTCCCTAAAAAGGATCAATGGTTTTGGTTCCAGATTGGAACAAAACAGTTTTAATTTAAGGGCTACAAATTTTACCCGGGGAAATGCCCCTGGGGCCCCCAACCATGAAAATTTAATTTAGAAGGGCCAAAATTTTTATAAAACTTATCAGCCTTGCAAAAATTGGGGGACCCCCAAAAATTATAACCAGAAGGGAACATGGACTAAATTTAAATTCATTAAAAAGGGGAAAAAGGGTTATTTAGTTTTCAGACCTTTTGGGGGAATTTTAAAGTTTTTGGTTTCATAAACAAGAAATTTAAAAAGTTCAAAACAGTTTGCAAAATAAAATGTAACCCCAAAAACCCCTGTTGCTTACTTGGATAACCCCACGGGTGTAAAAAGTTATACTAATAAAAAATTCTGCTACATCACCCAACATAAATATATTCTGAAAATATATAGATCTCTCTTGAGCAATAACCACAAATTATGAACCTGGTAAAAATAGAAACTCTGTATGATGAAATTTGCTAATAGACTCAAATGTCTAACGGAAGCTGTGGCCAACCAGTTTGAAGTTAAATTATGTGAATGTGTGTGATACTCAGATATTAAATTAGGCCATGATTCTTAAATATTACCAACAATTATTTGAAAAGACATCAAGACTCAAAAACCTGTTTAGTTCCGAAATACTTTATTCCACACTGATTCCAAATATCATATACATGTAGGTACATACATGTATTTTATAAATTATATTCTAGGAAGACTAACTTAAATGACATTAGTTTGGTTTAGTTTAGATTAATAATATCTAAATGTATATTTTGTACATGATAAATACACACAATGTTACATCATTAACTTAAGCATAAATACCATGCATATACAAGTTAAGGTTGGACCAAAATTTATATCACCACATCTAGGGTCCTCCCATAAAGCAGGGCTTCCATTAGTGGAAGTTTGGGAGTTATTTACTTCTTAATTTTGTGTTGTGACTTTCAAAATATAATGCTTTTCAAATTTCCTTCTTTACCTATATACCTAAAGTCCTTTACCTTCCAATGTCAGACATTTGGCAGTCTCTGACTTCACTTCCAAATTTTGAAACCTAATGGAAGCCCTGATAATTTTGAAACCTAATGGAAGCCCTGATAATTTTTTTGGAAACCGAAATGGAAGCCCTTTGAATAAAAGGTCTATCTTGTTGGCTTAAGGTTTAACATAATTTAAATTGTAATTTTGGAAATTTTAGAAATTTGTAAATATTTTGCTTATCCAACGTTACAGAGTTTCTTCAGTTAGTAAATTTATGAAACAATAAAAAATTAAAAATTGAATATATTCTATACCATTTCAAAATAATCAAATACCTGACAATAGGTGGGTAATTTATTTATTTTTAAGGCATTTATTGTATCACATGGCAGTTTTCTTAACTGCAAAACTAAATCGAAAATTATGAAAATTTAAGTGCTAAATACCTAATGTCTTCCAGTAAATCCCATTCTTGTTGGTGCTTTGCCTGAAGTTTTGACAGTTGTTCACTGTGCAAGGTTTTTAATTGAGCACTGGGCTTCACCTGAAAAAAATGCGATGAAGACCATGTAATAAACGTGTCATCTATCCAGATATTTGCATTTGAACATTATAAACACAAAATATAATCACACATACCTTTCTAGGTGGTGGTTGCGGCATATTTTGCAATTGTATCCAGAGTAAAATTACATGTAATCCACCATTGACAAATCATAACACGGCTATTCCAATATACACCCTTGATAATTTTTAATGAAATGGTTACTAGTCGGTTCGGGAATCGTAATGCGGCGATCAGTCGCGTCTGTTATACACACCAATGTATTTACTTTACAAAACTAACGTTAACATTGAAATCATTTATATGTGAGACGTAAGAATAACGAAGCACTGTTAATTGAAATATAAGATACCGTTTCTGTATATATTTTACAATACATGTATAATACGTGGCCATCTTCATTATGTACACGTGTTTACAAATGGCTTTAAAATTCTTTATGATATGCTATATATACACCCAATTACTTTAACTATACAATGTGTGCAAAACATGTCAAATATTCATAAACACTGTGAAATGAGCACATAACATGAAAGTTAATCACCTAAAGTATACAGAAATTATACACACTGAAATTAGCATAACACATGAAAATTAATCAAAATTTATCAATTATGTACATAATATATTGTACAGACATGAGTCAAATTTTTAAAATTTTGCAGTGAAATATTTAAATTCGAAACATGCAAAGATCATGGAACAATTACTGGTTTACATCAATTTTCTAAACTGCTGTTTTACCTCCTTAGAAATACTTGAAAATGTGTCACCAGCTTTGAGATATGAAGATTATAAATAATGAACTAATACTACGTACAAGATTCTATTTCAACAGTTTTCACATTTTTTTTACAGTATATCAGAGCTTGGGAGAAGCCTTCCTGGGTCTGTCCAATGTCACTTTGAATGACAAGACCATATGTAGATTATGACAGAATCCAGGGGATTTTTGAAACATTATTTTTATCAAAAAGTACATTTGTACTATCTTGAATTTAAATATAAGTGTATGTTTGGAAACTACAAATATTGCAAAATATGGCGTGTTTACCAGTCTAAAGTATTTGTTTTTAACTGATTGATATCGAAATGATTCTACAACTAAAAACTACGCCAAACATTTCTTTTGTGAGTGCTAGATGTCATATGGTAAGAAATATATGCAAAAACCGGACAGATAGTTGATTAACAATGAAATACGACTTTTGCACAGGACTGGTATAACATGTATTGTCAATTCTATGCTAAATATTTATAATGCAATGCAAAAAAAAATCAATAGTATTTTTGATTGCTCTCGTATTAATTTCTGCATCCTTAACAGCTTTAAGTGAATACACTAGTACCGTTACTTCATACAAGATCTAAATGTCAAGTTGTCCGCATTACAAAGAGGTAATATTTCAACTAATTATTCTCTTTATGGAACTACTAATGTGGTAGTTTCGTCGGCCAAGTATAAGGTGTGGATAAGTCTCTCATAGGAGAGAGGTCAACAAAAAGGAGAACCAAACTCAGGTTTTTATGGCGTATTATGAAAGTCAACTCAGAACCCGTTAAGGCTATGTCAACTAATGTTTGGTCATCCCATAGTCAAATCTAAAATGATTAGATAGTATCTGTCCAAACAAGATCTACACGCTGGGACAAATCTGTGACTTTGGACGCAAATAAAGTGTTACCAAGACGCTTTGTACAGTCACTTAAAATGCTACATCTTCGTTGTATCGACTAGTTTTTCTTATAATGTAAAAAATTACACATCACAAAGCCACCATAGAAGGTTATCTTCTCAGGGAGAGCTCCCTGACATGCCCACTTTGGCTAGCTATATAGGTTAATCTCCAGCCAAGGGAGACCTGCTACCACATTCTTAATGTTTCATTGCTGGAACAGTCTTAAATCCATTAATATTGTTTCATTGCTTACAGACATATTGAGCTCGAGCATTTCTCACCATAACATTGTCATATGCCAGATTGCTGATATTATGTGTACTTTATACAAACCCACAAAAATTCCCACTGTTTATTTTACATGCATAAATACATTGTCATATCATATATGATATTTTGTCTACATCCAATATTATCTTACTTTTTTATTTTTAAGTGACCGGACCGTAAAAAAAAATCTAAAACTACATCCTTTGGATGGCTGGCTTTGGTGGATGCTGACTGGCTTTCTGGCGGACGGACGGGCGGGTGGGCGGACACACGGATTGACAGACAGACACAGACAGACTATTGAAAAGACTTACCCACTCCCAACGTCAATGAAAGATATGACTGTCATGTTCTTTGGTGGATTAGATAATTAGTATAACTCTCTACTGCCAGTCCCACTCGCGAGTGTTATATAGGCAGGGATAGTGCACGTCGGATGTGTTAGCAAATGGTATGAGAGAAAGTATGAACATTATCTGGGCAGTGAGAACTTTGAAAGACTTCAAATCGCTGCTAAAATGTTAAATAATCTACACATCACTCTGCATGCATATACACCTGTACGTAAGGACCATATATAGATACGCAAAATATTGCTCTTTTCGCAATGGATGTTCATTTCGCACTTTTTCAAAGCAAAGAACTTCCGGACAGACGAAAAAACAACAACAACAACATATTAAAAAATGGCCGCTGCTATGGACATTGACGAAGAAGCTCAGGCCGGTGTTTCTGGAGATAGAGCAGGAAAGAAACGATTTGAAGTTAAAAAAGTGACTAAATTTATTTCTCCTACATACTTTCCATTGATTCATATCTTGAATAATTTAAAAAATGTTTTTCTATTCTCGGAATAAGTTTTCGCGATAAATCTATTCTTTTATAAAAAAAAAATATGACTAATATCTTGAAAGATATTGCTTCTTTATCAGGTTTTCGTTAAATAACATCCATTAACTCAATCACTTTTGCATTTTTGATTATTATTAATTTTTCATTTTCAAGAAATGGGAATCCGGAAATGAAATTATATTTCAAATATGCCAGTTTTTGAGAGCAGAATTGATTCAAATGAGTAGCCCTTTATTATGACATTTGTGAAACTTGAATTCTTACTTAATAATTCATTATCTAATATGAATAAGGTAAAACCTCAAAGCGAGCTCTTTGGCAGAAATTATATTATACATTATATTTTGAATCGGGAAATTGTTTAAAATAATCTTTCATTTTGTTTTACATTTCCGTTTTAAAATTGCCATTTGTTATTTTATGCTTTGCTTCTGTTTATTATGGTTCCCTGTCCTATATTGGTTCCTATAAAAGTGCTCTCATGAATTATAATTTTAGCATAACATGTTTAGTGTACATGTAAACCAGATCTTTCTTGAAGGTATTTTGTACCATAAACAAAACGAATAAATTGATGGTGTTCAACCTATCATCGGAGCGCTCGGAATATTCCGAAAAACCTCCGAACGTAAAGGGGACCACTGTGCATGTGTCGGCGTTTGGAAAATCCCGTCCGCCATTTTTGTTAATCTCTAATCACAGTTGTTGTTTTAACGTTATTTTTAATGTGCTAATTTATCAAAAAGGATATGTTAAATTACATTTTTATATGCCCGAAAGAATTTCGGACATATTATGTTATACCCCCTGGCGTCCGTCTGTCCGTCCGTTAGCAATTTGGTTTCTGGAGCATAACTTAAGTTCCATTTGGCCCACAGTATTCAAATTTCATAGGATGATTGCCCATATTGGGTAGAGGACCCCTATTGATTTTGGGGTCACAAGGTCAAAGGTCAAGGTCACTATAACGGTAAAACTGAAAATGGTTTCCGGAGCATAACTTAAGTTCCATTTGGCCCTCAGTTTTCAAACTTCATAGGATGATTGCCCATATTGGGTAGAAGACCCCTATTGATTTTGGGGTCACACGGTCAAAGGTCACTATTACCGTAAAACTGAAAATGGTTTCCGGAGCATAACTTATGCTCCATTTGGCCCATAGTTTTCAATTTTCATAGGATGATTGTCCATATTGGGTAGAAGACCCCTATTGATTTTGGGGTCACAAAGTCAAAGGTAAGGTCACTATTACCCTAAAACTGAAAATAGCTTCAGGAGCATAACTTAAGTTCCATTTGGTCCACAGTATTCAAACTTCATAGGATGATTGTCCATATTGGGTAGAAGACCCCTATTGATTTTGGGGTCACAAGGTCAAAGATCAAGTTTACTATCACCTTTAAACTTGAAACAGTTTTCGCTCAACAATTCAAGCATTAATCAACCTACAGCTAAAGTACTTTTGGGCATATAATGCCCTGCCTAGCGGTGCTCTTGCTCTATTTATAATCGTTACCATAATTCTTATCAATGAAATGCAGGTTTATTTTCTGATTTTGAACGTCATTCTTTCACCGGAAGTGTTACTTAGCATGCTTCTGCTAGCAATAGTCTGAATTATGTAGACGCTCATTAAAAGCGCTCTGATATCTATATTTAGCTCAAAAGGATTTCAAAATGGCGGCGCCAAGTTAACTAAGATTTTTTCACAGCTCATTAGGTATAGGATAATTATATATTTTTTTGAAATTTTCATTTAATTGAATTTGATTTCATTTGAATTGATACGCGTCATACATGTTATCTAAGAGCGCTACAGCCCTCGCGATGCCTTTGGCCCCGCTCGGACTTTCCGCGTATTAAGATGTAAGCGATTTGTGGCACAAAGGTGTAACGAACAATCAAGATTCTTTAATTAAAAGGACGTTTGACAAAATTAATTTTCAAACCTCAAAAATCTTTATCTATTGATATCTTAATTTTAATGCTAACGGAAGATAGAGGGCTTGTTAAATATTGCCTTTGCACTAATGCTCACCATTTGTATATATATAATATGGTATGTGTAAATGGAATCTTGAAGGTAAATAAGTATCAAACTACCTGTTTGTTAAGTAATTGATTGTCATAACCTCCTTATAATTTCAAATTGTATAATGTAATTTAAGTATTATATGCTTTATTTGCCCCAAATATTTTGAAACACATGTTATAATACTGCTTAATGATAAGTTGCACTTCTACGTAAAATACATAGAAAAATGTTGTTTAATAAAGGTCTTAAGGTAAATTTGTATAGCCTTGGAATCTTCCATATCAAGTCAAAACTCGAATCCAGTCTAAGCCTAAATATCTCCCTACTCCAAGGAAAGACTGGTGAAAGGTTCTCCCTTATTACCCCGCTACATGTTTGTACACTTTTATATGTCAACATGAAATATATAGATGGTACTCAGTCACTTTAATCATCAAATACAAAAAGACATAACATTTTTTTTCTTTCATTTCACACCACAAATTGACAAAACCTTAATTTAAAAAAGGTCTTTGTAGATAGAAATATGTTAAAAATGTTTGATATATATACAGTTTATAGAATTCAAATTACTAATTTTGTGGTAAATTGTAACCTATAACTCTTTTTGTCTTTTCAGTGGAATGCTGTAGCCTTGTGGGCATGGGGTAATACAACCTTCTTTATTAAAAGAATATTTTTATTCTACATATTTTAGAATTATTGAGTTAGAATGATTATAAGTTAAACACCTGTTTCTTATGTTGATAAATATTGATAGAAACAGTGAAATATATTTTGTACTTATACTTGTGAGTTGGATCCCATAATTATATGCAGGTATACAAAATTAGTCTTAAATAAATTTCTGTTATAAGTAACTCAGTAATTGCTTATTAGAATAAATTTATAAAATGATAAACAATTTTTTTTTTCAATATTTTTTTTTCAAAATATTTGAAATATGTTTTAATTATACTTATACTTATTTTCAGACATAGTGGTGGATAACTGTGCCATCTGCAGAAATCATATTATGGATCTGTGTAAGTGAATCTTGGATTTTATTATAATTTACCTTAACTTTTCCAACGTGTTTTGGATTTCATGTATTTCTATTTCACTGCAGAGCTGTCAGTCGTTTTTTTTTTGTTTTTGTTTTTGGAATTGTTCATTTTGATTTTGAGACAGTCATTTTTGGTTAACAGAGAGTGTTTGTTAAGTTTTAAGGCAGCCCAAAATACTTTTAAGACAGTCATTTTGGTTTATAGCCATCTTCCTATGACAAGCTTGTACTATTTTGGTCTTATATGTAGATTAATATGTGAAAGCTCAAATTCTGTATTATAATATGATAAAAGAAAGAATTATAAAGACAGTTCACTTCATTCAGCAAAGTTATAATTTTCAAGATATGTGTTATAAGATTATTTATAACCAACTGTTAACATATAGTTTTAATTATGTGTTGTGCCACATATGACATTTTGTACTCAATTTTCTTAAAAGAAATGCAAATTTATGTAAGAGTCCTGTATTTTAAATATAAGATTTTAATTCAAATTTTAGTAGACATGATGCTGTAGAACTCCTAATAAATGCAACCTAAGCTGTAACTTTCTTAACAGGGTCATTAATTACGTAAATTTAACTCAACTGTCAATAGAATAAGTGTTTAATTACATACATGTGCAGCTATGAATTCAGGATTTTTTAATTGTAATTGAATAAATTAGTACAAGGTGGATATTAAAATCGATATATTGATACTTACCACTTATCTATGATATATTTTTATACAGGTATTGAGTGCCAAGCGAATCAAGCTTCAGCAACAAGTGAAGAGTGCACCGTGGCTTGGGGTGTCTGTAATGTAAGCTATTTATATAGTCTATGTTAATTTACTCTGAGAATTAGGACTTAACTTACAGTAGATGAACTGTTAGCTTAATTCAAGCCACTTTTGCTACTACCAGTATCTTTGTTTGAAATTTGTTAGTAACATTTAATTATTTTTATATCAAAAATCCATCCAGCTAGTTAAGGACAGTTGATTGTTCTACAAAAGCAACTGTATGGAATTATGTACATGAGCTCTTCCGCTATGAGTAAAGCTGGAAATTTGTGATATGACATTTAATATTTTTATTTTTCATTCATACTTTATTTGTATGGCATCTTTCTACCCTTAAACATTATCTGGAATATCTATCCTTGTTTACTATCAAGCTTGAGTGTGTAACTTTGTCAAATGTAACCAAAAAAAAAGTCAAATACAAAGAAAAGGCTTTCATATTTTAATGTTTTTAGCCTTTATTTAATTTCTTTTTTAGCTCGACTATTTGATAAGAATAAGTAGAGCTATTGTAGTCACCCGAGCGTCGGCGTAACCACTTATGTTAAAGTTTTTGTAATACCTCAAATATTTTCAAAGTCCATTAACATATGGCTTTGAAACTTTGCACACTTGTTCACCATCATGACCCCAACCTGTAGACAGGAGGAGGTAATTGTATCCAGCATTTTGACAGAATTATGCCCCTTTTTCGACTTAGAATTTACGTTAAAGTTTTTGTAATACCTCAAATATTTTCAAAGTCCTTTGACATATGGCTTTTTCACCATTATAACTCCAACGTGTAGACAGGAGGAGGTAACTGTATCAAGCATTTTGACAGAATAATAATAACGCCCCTTTTTTAACTTAGAATTTACGTTAAAGTTTTTGTAATACCTCAAATATTTTCAAAGTCCATTGACATATGGCTTTGAAACATTGCACACTTATTCACCATCATGACCCCAACCTGTAGACAGGAGGAGGTAACTATATCAAGCATTTGGCAGAATAATGCCCCTTTTTCCACTTAGAATTTACATTTAAGTTTGCATACCAGCTCAGACATTTTCATATTCTATTGACATCTGGCTTTGAAACAAGTTGAAATTTTATACTCTTCTTTGAGAGCATAATAGGACTCTCTTCAAGGCCTATAACTGTGTAACATGGATTTAAAGAAAAAAATTGCCCTTTTGTTAACTTAAATATTTTTACATTATCAAGGCTTTTTTTTACTATCAAGCACTAAGAATAGTCGAGTGTTACTGTGCTACCGACAGCTCTTGTTTATGTTGGACACAAGCTAACTTGTGCATTCTATTCTATTTCAGCACGCATTCCATTTCCATTGTATATCACGTTGGCTGAAGACACGTCAAGTGTGTCCCTTAGATAATAGGGAATGGGAGTTTCAAAAGTAAATATGCTTTATCTTATACCTTGATTATGGTACAATCAGATTTTATTTAAAAAATTGTACAAAGAAAGTAATTTTTTGAGCTTGTCTTTTCAGTACATGTAACGGAATACATAGAGGATATTCAAGATTTTTCTATGAATACAAGATTTATTTTAATCAAGTGGTATGAAAATAAATATTTCATGAGTGGCGGTAGCCATGAGTGAAATATGAAAATTTTGATACCACAAGATGAAAACAAATCCTGTATTTATAGAAAAAACTTGAATTTTCTGCTAATTATATACATTTTTTTTTATTTCTGTCATTACAATTTGAAAGATTTTCACTAATATTTTGTGTATTAGCTGATTTTAGAAAAAAGGTAGTCCAGCAAAATACCAGTGAAAATATGTAAAATATGTTTCACTGCAATGAAAAATAAATTTTTACAGTGAAAATACTGAAAATGAAAATAAGCATTTTATTTCATCAATATAATAAATGTATATATGGATAATTTAATTCATGTTACATAAAACTAAAAAGGAGTGACTAAAATGCCATTTTATATAGATAATTTAATTCACATTAAAGCAATAATTAAAATTATATTTTATATAGATTATTAAAATTATTTTATATAGATAATAAAAATTGACAAGACTGTTTAAAATTCCCGAAATCAAAATTTCCCTAAACTTAAACCAGTAAATTCTTAGGCATATATTGCTTTATATGATAATTTTGTTTATTTTTCTCAACTTTTTTGTGTTTAACACTCTGAAATTTCCAAATTCAAAAGTTGGGTGCCGTTGTGGGATGGGGGAGAAGGATAATACAATTTTTTTATATATTTTCAATGACTTTTACACAGTTTAATAATCTATTTATCTGTATAATTTATAGCCAAAAATTTAATTCTCTTTGATTTATATTTCAGGTATGGTCACTAAGTTTTATTGTGTGTGAGTGTGGAAGAATAAACTTGTCTTTAGTATTTTGTAGTAAAAATTTATCTGCATATGTTTTCATACAAATTTTTGCCATTATTAACACTTCGCAGGAGACTTTTCAATGGATGACATTTCTTTTGGTGTTAATAAAAAATAATTGTTAAGTATTCTTAAAACAAAAATATTTTACTTGATTTTTTTTTGTCTAATGTGTATGTGTTGAAAGTAAAGTATATGTTACATTATTGTAAATTTGAATATTAAATAAAAACTTGCAATATTTGCATAACTTGTGTTGTTGTTTTCTTTAACAAACAGTTTATTTATTTGATTGGAAGTCCATCCGCTAAACAATAAGGAGAGCATCTGATTTGTCATCCAGTGTCGCTGCATAGGTCCTCGGATGATGCTAAATTTGGATCATTTCTTAGAGCTTTGGATGAGATGTCTTGAAAATGGCATTCAAACCACAAAATTGAGTTTTAAGATACATTGACACTATGTAGGTCATATAGCAACTTCTAGCATTGTCGGTGGAGAAAAAATGTTCGGTGTCTCTTGTGCATTATTTCAATATTGTAAGCTACCTTGGTGCTTCCTCGCAAGAAAATTCTCAGTCGTATGTATATTTGTAGGGACATCTGTGGACAAATTGTTAAGGTTGTAACTTGGTGCTTTCTCACAAGATAATTCTCAGTCGTATGTATAGTTGTAGAGACATCTGTGGACAAATAGTTAAGGTTGTTAACTTCAAACCACTTGCCTCTCACTGCTGTAAGTACATGTATGAGCTGCACAAGTGTGTCGGATTCTTCATGTGAGAAAAGTATCTTGCTAGCTTATAGAATGTAGGTTGTTCTACTCAGGTGCCTATTTGTGCCTGCAACTATATACAGAGAGGCACCTAAGGTCATCTTCCGCCAGTAAACCTAGAAGACCTACGTTATGTTGGTGCCACTTAAAACTCCAACCCCCCCCCCCCCCCAAAAAAAAGTTTGGAAGCGCAAATTTTTTAAGTCCTTCATCTTAACCACTCGGTCACAGAGGCAACATTATAATGAAGTATTGTTCTGAAGATGGTTCAACAGGTTTTCAAGGCTCATGTTTAAATTAACACTTTGTTGAGACATATTGATTTCAGACTGGGGAAGATGCTTACTCTATTGTATGTGCACGAGGACAGTGCTAATTGTTCTTCTATGAAGTTGACGTCTGAATAATTTTTGTTTTTCTAATTTGTGTTTAGAAGGTTCAGATATTTCCAAAGGTTATACTGTAAAATTGGTAAGAAAAACATATTTCACAATATCAGAATTGCTTGAAAAATAATTTGTGTGGTGAAACAATTCAGCCAGTTCCTGCGGTATTTGTCTCCTAAGTGCAGTAATTGGTTCCAAGTTGGAACATGTACTCCAAAGATATTTTCAAAAAATTTTCTTGAAAATATTTTAGTTGTCAATTTCAAACATTTTATGTAACAGTTTTTCTGCTTGACCTTTGACATGTTTGAAGGTCTAATATACAGGTGTATGCCTACAAGGTCACAGTGCTTTAAATACTTACTAGTCAAGTCTTACAGTGTTGCCTGGTGTCTTGCTCATTTTCATGCTGTAATTTCTCTTTCATTTCAATGAAAATAATACGAACAAATGTAAGTTGCCAATACCTGATACCTCAGTAATGTACAGCACAGGCATTGAAAATTAAAATATTTCTATAGGAGCATGTTTCTGGACCTTTAACAACTCTTGAAAGACAAAATAAGTGATTATTTTGATCAAATATTTAAGAAAATAATCCTTGACTTAACTGAGTAACCTTGAAATAACTGAGTTTGCATGACTAAGACACCTTTAAAATAATTGAGACAGATGTGAATGAGACACTGCCTTGACTTATACACCTAGACATGACTGAACCACATTGACGTGACTGAACCACATTGACATAATTGAACCACATTGACGTGACTGAACCACATTGACATAATTAAACCACATTGACGTTACTGAACCACATTGACGTGACTAAACCACATTGACGTGACTGAACCACATTAACGTGACAGAACCACATTGACGTGACTGAACCACATTGACGTGACTGAACCACATTGACATAATTAAACCACATTGACGTTACTGAACCACATTGACGTGACTGAACCACATTAACGTGACTGAACCACATTGATGTGACAGAACGTCATTAACGTGACTGAACCACATTGATGTGACTGAGACACCTTGACATGACTGGACCACATTGACGTGACTGAACCACATCGACGTGACTGAGACACCTTGACATGACTGGACCACATTGACATGACTGAACCACATTGACGTGACTGAACCACATTAACATAATTTAACCACATTGACATTACTGAACCACATTGACGTGACTGAACCATATTGACGTGACTGAGACACCTTGACACGACTGAACCACATTGACATGACTGAACCACATTGACGTGACTGAACCACATTGACGTGACTGAACCACATTAATGTGACTGAACCACATTGACGTGACTGAACCACATTGACGTGACTGAACCACATTGACATAATTAAACCACTTTGACGTTTACTGAACCACATTGACGTGACTGAACCACATTAACGTGATTGAACCACATCGACGTGACTGAGACACCTTGACATGACTGGACCACATTGACGTGACTGAACCACATTGACGTGACTGAACCACATTAACATAATTTAACCACATTGACATTACTGAACCACATTGACGTGACTGAACCACATTGACGTGACTGAGACACCTTGACACGACTGAACCACATTGACATGACTGAACCACATTGACGTGACTGAGACACCTTGACACGACTGAGACACATTGACATGACTGTGGCATCTTGACACGACTAAGACACCTAAACATGACTGAAACACAACTAAGAGTTCTAAAAGTATGCAAACACTTGACTACGGAGGCTAATCTTTAAGTCAAATAAAGATCTTGAATATATATCAAAATTAAAACAAAGAAGAGAACTTTTCACAAAACTTACATCATTTATTCAATTATGTTTACAATCAAAACACATTGATAGAATTTTCAAAATTTAACAAACACTAAGATTATGATATGTCATGACATGAAAACATTTAATTTTTGAGCATTAGTAAATTACTATTTAAAGTTCAACAATTATAAATATATGAATATAGCTAACCTTTGTCTATACATTGAGTTAATTTCAAATGATCACTTCACTATCAATATCAGTCTATTAGATGACTTTCTCATTGAGTAAAAATTCTTATCCTGATTTATCCATGAGGGGTACAGAAATGGGGATTAGGGGTCATGACCTCCCTCTGCCATTTGGCTAGTACATGTATGTGGAACCCACTGAGATTTGGATATCAACCAAAAATTATATGTTAAGCAAAAATTATGCAAAAACTAGTGAAATCGGCAATATCTGGGCTCTTGAAAACTACTAAAATGTCAACCTCCTTTGAAATTTGTGTTACCCCATTTCAAAATCAAAATTTTACGATCCACTCTGGTAAAAAATTCATGGATCCATGACTGATTTATCAAGCAATAAAGACTTCAACCTCCACCAACCCAACAAAAATCACAGAGTAATTATAGATTCATGACATAATCTACCCATAAAGTGAAAGTTTTTCCTCAGAAAATTCCTAAAATGACAACCCCTTTGGTATTTGTGTTACTCCATGTCAAAATTAATTTTACTACCCTACTCTGATAAAAATCATAGTGAAATAGACTACAAACTAAAGAAAAACCCAGAAAAAACAAGAACAAAAAACATTGGGAAATGATAGTTCTAAACATATAGTGAAAATTTTTCCTCTATTTCCAAAACATGTAAGAATTTTGTAACAATTATGGTTCATCATGATACATGAATATTTTCATTTTGCACATACCAATACCAATTAATGTTAGGTTATTATTTTTTTTCCATTATTTTCCCAAAGTGCTTTACAAGTTTACAGTAATTGATGTGTAGCATCTAAAGATTGGTTCATTTTGCATTGATGAATTGTAATTATATTGTGTACAAAAATGCATCAAATATGTCAAACATGACATCAAACACCTTAATTAATTAATTAATTACTTAATTAATTAATTAATCCATTAATTAATTAATTTATTATTTTAATCAATCAATCAATAAAATACTTAAACAATCAATCAATCAATTAATTAATTTATTATATTAATATATTATATTAATTAATCAATCAATAAAATACTTAAACAATTGCTAAGCTCAAAATTTGTGACAAATTTTTGTAGTTCAGAGAGGTTTCAGTCTTAAAAAACCAGCAAAATTTTGACTATCTTTTGGTAGTTTAGGAGGTTACAGTCTCCCCAAAACAAAATTAAACTCACAAAAGAAAAATGTGCAGACTGGATGGAATTTATGCACACAGCCATGAGTGTAGAATGGAATAAAATTTAACTTGAAGAATAAAAGAGCAACTAGTAAAAAAATATCACTAAAATAATGCTTTAAAATTATGTCATTGCTTAATAGCTTTTGCTTAGCAATATACTTTTATTACAATTGAGCCCAACAACAAAAGTTAATATTATTTTAAGTTATAACAGTGGAAATAAAAATTCTTTCAAATAAAGATATATTAGTGCAGAAAATATGATTATGTCTTGTCGGTAGCAAGGAACATATGACAACTAATAATGATACAAAATCATAAAAAATATATGTATATATAATTATTATACATGTTTAAAAAATAATGCCAATCCTAAACATTGTATAATAATTACAGACTTAATATTTTATTAAAGAAGTCATCTTAATATAATATTTTCATTTATAAAAAGTTGATAAAGTTTTCTTTTGGCCAATAGGTCTATTACATGTTTTATAAAAAGGTCCATTTATTAGTCAGTGCATAACTACAAAACTGGCATTAAATTACAAAACAACAAAGACATTTTAATAACTCGCCATTTAAATAAAAATTTAGCAAAACAGAATAAGGACTGGGATTGTGACTGTGTATGGAATGTCAGGGGAGGTAAAAGTGATTTCTTGTGGATTTGTATGGAATGTCCCGGAAGGTAAATGAGTGACTACTTCTGGATGTGAATGGAAAGTCCCAGGTGGAAAAAGAGTGGTTTCTTTTGAATATATATGGAATTTCCTAGGAGGTAAATTAATGGTTTCTTGTAAATGTATATGAATGCATTGGGAGATAAATGAAAGGGTTCTTGTGAATGTGTATGGAATTTCCCGGGAGGTAAATGAGTGGTTTCTTGTGGATGTGTATGGAATTTCCCGGGAGGTAAATGAGTGGTTTCTTGTGGATGTGTATGGAATGTCCCGAGAGGTAAATGAGTGGTTTCTTGTGGATGTGTATGGAATGTCCCGGGAGGTAAATTAATGGTTTCTTGTGGATGTGTATGGAATGTCCCGGGAGGTAAATTAATGGTTTCTTGTGGATGTGTATGGAATGTCCCGAGAGGTAAATAAATGGTTTCTTGTGTATGTATATGAAATGTCCCGGGAGGTAAATGAGTGAAAAGTTGTGATTATGTACAGAATGTCAGGGTAGAATTTTTTTTTGTGTGTCTGTGAATGGAATGTTAGGGGAGGTAACTCAAAACACAATTTGGGACTAGTTTTCATCTGAGTTCATGTTAAGCAATGTTATTTTTTATATAAAATAAAAGTTTTAATAATAAAAACTAAGGATTTTCCCATTTTCAGAAAAAAGCTGCATTTGTAAAACATGAGTTAAAAGTAAAGAGGTCCATCTAATAACAGTGCTGGAATTATGAACATTTTACACCTTCTAAAATGATCCTTAAAGAAATCAATGCAAACACTTAACTAATTAAAGATTAGGTAGTTATTATATTACTATACAAATTACAAGAACTTGGTGCAAAAGAGTTGTAACTCATATTAAATAAAGAAGGAATTACGACCCTTTCACACCAAGCTGTCAAACTAATTTCTTTAAATGTATTTCTTTAAAATACATATAAGTACATAACAAACAGTGTTCTGAAGTAAAGTTCAGAACATTTGGGATTGTCAGAGAAAGAATGCTTTGAAAATTTCAATGATTGACATGAAACAAAACTAGTGACATCATCATATGAAAACATAAAAGTCCTGTAATAAAACTGTAAGCCACAATAGGTAATAAATAAAACACAATGTCAAGCTGCCTCCTGAATACACAATAATGAAAATTTATAATTACAATACTTTTAGGCCACATACAGAACAGGCTACAAACATAAAAGTTTCTTCAAAATTTCACAAAAACAACAAAAAATACAATGTATGTCAAAAAATCTTTATATAAAATACAGTGTTATTATTTACTTGACATATGTTTAGTATTTTCCAAACTTTAGCAAGTGTCTTTGGGAGCAAATGTCCCTGATTTGAAACAAATACGATATAATCTTACCTTTAACCTGCCTAATATTACAATATAAACACGCCAGTTTCTTGAAATATCATATTGTTCATGTTATGAAGTGCTGATATCATAACAAAATAAAACTTTGTGACAAAAGTAATGCTGATACATTTGTATATGAATGTAATGCAGGATTTTTTATTATATTTTTTTTAAAGAAAAAAGACATAGTGTGACACTCCTTGCATTATTTCAGGCATCTGAATGGAACTTCCGACTTTCTGTAAGATAACTTGATAGCTTCCTAACAAAATGTTCCTGTCCCAGGCAGGATTCTAAACTACAGTGATAAATGTCTGAAAAGTTGTTTGTAGTAGAAATTTCACAATTCGGTGACAGATGGCCCTTAATACAGGAACAAAAATGGTTGACAAATAGTTGAAATGGGATTATATGAAAATCATAAGTGCACATTTCATGTTACATAATGTATATGGATTTGATTAACTACAGTGTTGGAGCAGTACCTATAGACGCTTGCAGAAATCATGATCATAAAGTAGAAAAATATCAATTTTTCTCTCCGGTTCTTACATTTTTTATTCATTATCATATATAAATCAATACAGACAGATGAACTGGACATCTTAGAGTGCAGTTTGGCGGGTGAAAAGGAGAGATTTTAGTCATTTAATCGCCTTGTCCAGTATAAACCGGAATATAGAATTTAGTAAGCTTCTCAAACTTTTTTTTTTTAAGTCTCACTCCATTTAAATTGTAAATAATTAAATACACGGTTGTTTATTTGGTACCTGATGTTTTAAATCATTGGCTGAATTTCGGAAAAGAATAATTTCAAAAATACTTGTAAGAAATCAATAATTATGTTTGCATATAGGGAATGGCACATGCACAAAATCGTTGCTAAAGGTTTAAAAACCCTACTTATAATAGTGCCATAATGTTTTGTTCCTGAAGATTTTATTCTGTTTCAAAACAATACAATATTCACTAGTCTTAAATATGTTAATAATCTGTCAAGAATCCACCATAATATTACGGAAACAAAATAAGTTTACATTTTATAAAAAAAATATTTCATTAGATATAGCTTTATACCCTTAAACATTGAAAAAAATAATATTTTATGTGGGTAATAAATATATCACACATAACATAACCTTTAATCACAATTTATTAATTCTCTCAAAACATAACATTCAATAACACTAAATAATATGACACTAATATTGAAAAATATTTATATTACAATTCATTACTTCTCTCAAAACTTAACATTCAATAACACTATAAATAATATGACACTAATATTGAGAAGTATTATACCATTTGGCAACAATAGTAACAATCATTGTACACCTTTAGTATTTATTCCCTCTCTTTTTTTCACAAGTTTAAACCAACAAAAATTACTGGTAATATTCATGAGAAAAAAAATCCCATCAAGCTTTCTGATAACGAGACTTTAGGACATAAACTAAAATTGTATCAAATTGACTAAATGGTCTTATGTATGGCACCCAACAATACTATTGCTTTTCATTTTCTAAAAATAATAATCAAGTATTCATTTTTGATTTTTAATCGAAGAAAAATATCCATCTAGTTAAAGAAAGTCCACTAAGGTCAAAAGGCCTAAAAATATAAAATTATAAAATAAAATTTACATATATCAAGTCAACCATTTAAAATGAAAAAAATAAATAAATAAATAAAAATAATGCAAATGATGATAAAATAAATGTAATCAGAATTGAATTAAATCATTTTTGTGTGTACAATTTTGGCCCGATTTGAGTGAAAATAGTTGTAAAGCTTTACACTTTTGGGTCATTTTGCACAATAAAAATGATGACTCTGCAAAAAAGGGGAGAGGGAATGATCTGAAAATTAACACACAAGTTATTGGTCTAGACCTGCATCAAATGATTCATACATCTTTAAACAAAGTTTCTAGTTCTATCATAATTCCTTTCAAATGCAATTTACTTCTAATGTACAACAAATAACATGGCAATTATCAACTATTGGTCAATCACCATTTTAACAATCTTTTGAAATATATAGTCAATTCAAATCAATTTGCTCATGAAAAATTGAGCAGAATGTCACTGTAAAATTTATCAAATTCATTTCCTTTTTTGTTTAATAAAATAATATTTAAAAAAACAAACAAACAAAAACAACTTATAGCAGAGATAGGTGATGTGATCTTTTGCAATACATGTAAAAAATCATCAAGTCATAGTTACATCTGACAAGTAATTTTAATCATGAAGATTTTCTTTTCTATTTCACCTTATGCAGACTTATACTTTTATAAATTAATGTAAATGTGATGTGACAGATGAAAAGATGCCAGTAAAAAGGTACATAGTACATTTAACATTTTCTGTGAAACACATTTTTTCTCCAACAAGAAATAAACATCTCCTGTAAGAAGTCATAATATTAGTGGGTCATACCATGACAAAACCAATAAAATGCATTTTCAACCAACATGGATCTAGACCAGCCTGCGCATCTGTACAGTCTGATTAAGATCCATGCTTTTTCCTATAAAATAGGGTTAGTAAGCGAATAGCATGGATTTTGATCAGACTGCATGGATGCGCAAGCTAGTCTAAATCTGCACTATGTTGGTTTTGTAATGACACGGCTCATTTATTTTGGAGGGAAAAAATAATGCTTATAACATGTACTATAGATACACTAAACTGTTGACATTATGATTGAAATAAAAAATTTACAACTTATCTTATGATGTGCATCAAATAAGGCATAAAATATAATATTCCTTGTTTCCCCTCCCGCTACCTATCCACAACAATCGTAACTACCCAAAATTTTTTTATTTCACATGGATGCAAAGTTTCTTCATGAGAATAGCATCATTACAATTGACTCATAATTTTGCATGGTAGATAATTAAACAAACTGGGATAAATTATATTGGTATCTTTACACTTGCCCAAAGATGTCTTCCCTGTTTGTCAAGGGGGGCAACTTTCTGGGGCTGCAACTTATCCAAACAGGCATGGGTCATGGGAGGGGAAACAAACAATAATTATTTTATTTTAGATGTTAGATTTTTTTGGCACAACATCTCATTGATGTATTCCTAGTGTCAAAAATACACTACTGTCAAAGGAATAGTGACAGTTATCAACAAAGTGTGATATCTGCAAATTTATGTATATATCTGACATAAGATAGCACATATCTACTGGTATACAAAATAAATATCTGATAATGAACATAAATATATTTGACGATATTGATGATTATCAATTTAATGATTTTACATCTGCTGTTTAAGTATTTCATGTTCTAATTCTCCCAACAGCTGACCTTGAACAACCACTTGATTCTGCAATATAAGACAAGTTCATTTTAATACAAAATTAAAGTTGACATCAACGAGTCAGTGGTGCAAATTTATATTATTAGTAAAAAAGATTTTTGATATATTTTATATACAACCAATCATAATTCATGTCAAGTCAAATAATTTATTGGCAAAAAAACATATACATGTTCATCCCCAAGTAATATTTTGGCAGTACAATACAAATTACAGAAAAGTATGATACGTACATTATAAATTATACATAATTATACATATGTTTCAATAACCAATAGCCATATAACCGGTCAAGAATACTTGTAATGAATTTAATATACAGCATTGCAACTTCCTGTATAAATTGACAGCAGCCATGAATATAATTTGAGCCATGCCATGACAAAACCAACATGATGGGTTTGCGACCAGCATGGATCCAGACCAGCCTGATCAGGATCCATACTGTTCACTTACAAACCCTATAACAAGTAGAGAAACTGATAGCGAACAGCATGGATTCTGATCAGACTGCACGTTGGTTTTGTCGTGACACGGCTCATTTATATAATCCTCACAATTATCCAATGAAAAGCGACATTACAAAAGAGCAGTATAATAATAAATATTACCTCAGCCTCTGTAATTTTCTCAATGAGAGAATCATGAACTTGTTTCTGTCTGGGATTAAGAATCACGTTATTCAAGCTCTTCTGCAACTGATCTTTTAAGATCTCTAGAGTTATTTTCTGACTATCCATAGTCTGTTTCAACATAGCGTGTTTCATAACAAGTTGACTGGTGAATCGGCCATGCACACTAGACTTAACCTGTAATAGAAAATTTAATAAACATGTATCATAATGAAATTCTCCACCATAAACCTTACTTCACTTTACAGTAAATCAGCAATGTATACTGTCTGACTCTAATCCTAACTAGTTATAACATTTAGCAATAAAGCAAAAGCCACTTTGGTACATTTTTGGGATATGAGAAGAGCATAATTCTGTCAAACAACTAACAGAGACATGACACTTTAGACTGGACACAGACAGTTGCATCGTGATGTTGTTTTGAGTGCCAAGTTTCAATTAAACATCTTTACTGGTTCCTATAATCATGTTGCAATATTTGAAAAATAAATATAAATCAAGTTCCAGGTACATGTTTTCTTGGAACATGGTTCCTGTTGAAATGATGGAAGTTTATCAATACTTACTCTGACACACTCCGAGCTGTCTGCTGACGAACTGGCTGGTCCTGATGAATCCACTGTGGGTGATTGAACTCCTGAAATAATGTTATAATATTTGTCATCTGTGAAAACTCAAACCTAATTCTTTAAATTTTGTCAAGTTTTTAATGCCGATAACACATGTTTGGTTATATCTCCGCAGTCAGTTTACCTAACACACTTTCCTGGATAACTAACCAGTTATAACCAAGTTCTTCACAAGTGACCAACAACAAATCTAAGTGGTGAGAGACAAGTGACTCAGTCTCAATGTTAGAGATCAATTATCACAGAGAAATTCCTGGTACCAGGGACAGTTGGATTACAAATGTGATGCTGCCATATTAACCCTTCACCTCATAAAGAAGTGTTTTGATGGTGCCAAGTTGATATAGGGCCAAGTTGACTCTTTACCTTTTCATAGCAGCTTGAACTTGTTACAGGAGGCTTTTCAATGAAAACGGCCACACATTTTTCACAATATGCTCATGCAGTAACGGGTTAAGCTAAGCAGATAGACTTAAATTAGAGTATATGAATGACATCTGCTTTATTAAGATGAAGTAATTTTCAGAGAAAATTATTATAATGTTGCAACCAAGATTCAGACAGACACATCCAGGGTGATCTTTATATGATAATGAGCTAACCAATTTTTGCTCAGGGTTACAGGGTTTTTGGCACAGTTTATTACAATATTAGAAATTAATACATATATGTTTAGGGGATTGTTAAAAACTGCCAGTAGAAATATAAGGCTTCTATTTCTTTACTTTCCTAGAAAAAGTGTAGGTATATGGCCTATAGGAAGCCATGCGCCTAATATCTAATACATTTATACACCTACTCAAATAATAAAATTCACTCCCGATTCTAGAAATCTAATAATCAAAATACATGTACTGCATTTCTTATCTTATATTCAAACCTGCCAAAGTGATTTAAAAGTTGCTTGAAATTGATAGAAATTATATTTATTATTTTTTCAAAATATGATTATTTCAAATTCTTATACTATGCATTTAAAGATGATAGAATGTGTCATGTAAGTTTACACAAATGCTCAGTTTTAATCATTCTTTCTTAGGTTTCTTTCTTAAAAAAAAAAATAAAAGGAAAAAATCCAGTATTTATTACTGTTTTTCACTAAGAAATAAGCCTCTTTAAGCCATGAAGTAAAGAAAGAAAACCATTGCTATAGTTACCTGCAGTATGTCCTGCTGCAGCATGACCTTGACTGTCTAAACTCTCTCTAGATATTGTAAATGAACCTTCAAGAGATGCTCCTTTCACATTTGCTACATCAGCAAAACTTCTGTCTTTATTCCTTACACTTTTCTCAATCTTAGAACAAACTTTCTCTTTATTTGTATTTCCTTTCAGAATTCCTTTTAGTATTGGATTTGTCTCTTGATCTGACACGTGCCAAGACGTGTTTATACCACAAGATGTGTTTTCGACAATTTTATCGTCGCTAAGGAGATCCCTCAGCCCTGGAGATCTATATTTAGGAGAGTCTGCTTCGTCTTCTGTGACACTTAAACTTGAAGTTTCCGAGCCAGTATTTGTTGAATTCAATGACTCGAACCCATTTGAGTCACTATCCATATAATCGTAAGACCGTTTCTCAGCAAACACTGACTGATTGTCATTTGAGCAACTTTCCTTGGGCACATACATATCAGGGAAACGCTCAGAATACTTGTCATATATTTCGTTCAAGTTTTTCCCACTTTTCCTTGTTATTTGGAGTAATTTATCATCGGATAAAGAAATCTGACTCTGATTTCTGACACAGTCCACAGTGACTTCTGCTTCAATATCCTTGTCTGCTGTTTCTGCACTCTTCTTTTTCTGTGCCTCCTGTGACTGAATGAATTCCTGAGTTATCCTGATCTGAGCGTCCAAAAGATATTTTCCTTCTTCGTTGCTAGAAAGAAAATTTTGATAATGAGCTTTCCAATGTATGTTTACTCAAAAGATATTTTCCTTCTTCATTGGTAGAAAGAAATTTAAACAATGAGCTTTCCAAAGGATGTTTACTCACTGAACAATAAAATAACACAAAATTTAACAAGAGCTGTCAGTAGGACAGCATGCTGGACTGACTATTCTTATTGCTTGATAGTAATAGAGCCTTGATAATGTGAATTTTTTAAGTTAACAAAACAGGCCAATTTTTTCTTTAAATCAATGGTACAGTCAAAGGCCTTGGAGAGAGTCCTATTATGTTCTAAAAGAAGTGTATTTAAACTTGTTTTAAAGCCAGATATCAATGGAATATGAAAATATCTTAGGTGGTACGCAAATTTTAACAAAATTCTCAAATTATAACAAAAAATCTAAGTTGAAAAAGGGGCATAATTCTATCAAAATGCTTCATACAGTTAACCCCTCTTGTCTGCAGGTTGGGGTCATGATGGTGAATAAGTGTGCAAAGTTTCAAAGCCACGTGTCGATAGACTTTGAAGATATTTTACTTTACTTTAAAGTAAATCCAGGTTGAAAAAGGGGCATACTTCTTTGAAAATGCTTGATAGAGTTACTTCCTCCTGTCTACAGGTTGGGATCCTGATGGTTGACAAGTTTGCAAAGTTTCAAGCCATATCCTAATGGACTTTGAGAATATTTGAGATATTACAAAAACCTTAACATAAGTGGTTACTGCGACGCTGACGCTCAGGTTACTATTATAGCTATACTTATTCTTTAAAATAGTTGAGCTAAAAATGTTTATAAAATTCACATACATGTATATGTATTGATAAACACCCAATTGCAGTGCTAATTACTATAAATATTCTATTTCAGAGATGGTCTTACATTACCAACTGTATTACATAATCAACAGTCTTACATAACGAAATGTACATGACTACAATCTTAACAAGAGGTTGCCATGGTAGTGACAGTCCTCAAACTACTAGCCCTTTACAATGGATCCTGCTCTGAACACAAAAAGATGCCATCCTGTTAGCTAACTTGGTTCATACAGAGTTGGTTCATTTTAGTTTGATTGTGTAGGAGGCTATAAGCTTACAAACACATTTTCAAATCCTTTCCTGGAACCAACCAGTACTGAGCAATGAGTGTAGAGTTTCTTGCTGAAGGAAACAACCACTTGCCAGTGACGGGGTTTGAGCCCATGCGGCTAGCAATCATTAAATATCTAGTCCCTCGTGTTAACCACTTGGCCATGTCTTTGTCCATGACTTTGTTAGCTTACTTGTCGAAGATTATACCTATTGAGTATTCATCCAAGTATATATTTATTTTGTTGGATCTTTAAGTCACATTTACACAAATTAGGTCACATATGACTTTCCAGCTTTACCAGTGGACTTAAACCTCACAGTCCCTATGTAAATCAATTCACAAGCTGACACCATAGTAGAACCATAAACAACCTGTGAACTACCTGGATAGCTTCCTGACATTAAAGAATTCCTTGTCCCTAGCAAGACTCGCACCTACTCAGGAAGGTTCCAACTGGATGCATCTAGAGCTTGAAACAACCAGTATAGAAGCTAAAATGTACTCTGACCTATCAAAAATCAGGTAAACAGCCTCAATCAAACCGAGTCAGCAATTTTCATGTAATTTTGTTGTGATTAATGCTTCAAAGATATCATTTTGTTTCCAGATTTTTTTATGCCCCGGTCACATATTCACGGATAATGCCACGTAAGAGCTACGGTCCAATAGTTCACGGATTACTACGGAAATGTGAAATTTCGTAGTCCGCTACGGTTCCAGTACGGACACACAACGGTATGAGTACGGAGTCCGACGGATTTACCACCAAAAGCCCCCAAAGAGACACACGGATTGTAAGGGACCAACACGGTTTGATACGGAGCGACACGAATCAGGACGGACGCACTACGGATACACTACGGTCTGCTACGGTATAAGCACGGGTTAGTACGAATAAGTACGGTCTGATACGGAGAAAAAGGTTTTGATACCGAGAAGAACGAATTGCCACGGATCTATACGGACCTAATACATCCGTCCACAACCTCTTGCTTGCTCATTTTCAAAATGCCTCAAAAGAAAAGTACACCTAGAAAGCGAATTGCAGAGTTCAATGATTTTGGCGGAGAGGACTCGGCCTAATCCCGTCCGACCCCCGAGACACATCAGGTCCGATTTAAATGAATTTCTTGAAGGACGCTGGATCCTCAACAAGTTCGGCCATGAGAGCCTCATACTAAAATTGAAGCGGTCTTCGTAAAAGCCCATCTCTAGTCCACCACCTCGTCTGTCTTCTCTTACCTGATTAGATATGGACTAGTAATCATTAATGAAAAATGTTGATCAATACTGCTTCTCTTTTAATTTAAGATTTGCTGTTCATCTTACATTAATTACATCAATTATCGTGATGTTTTTGTTTTAAAAAATATGTAAAAAACTTGTTGATTAATCTTATTATCACTCAAGGACCAGCCTCCGAGGCTTATGAGACACTTCGTTTTATGTACATATTTACTCCAATTTCACGATTCAATGTTTGTAAAATATGTAACATTAAATGTTATTCTATTACTTACGAATTGTAGTACAATATTAATATAAATTTACTTCTATGTATGTCATCAAGCAGCTCGACCACTGCCTCGGCATTCTGAGCCATTTCAATATAAAGTTGCAGCCAGTAAATGGCAATTATCATTTATTAAATGTCTCCGCAAATATGTCTGTTTTTAACAAGAAGGTAGTATTTATACCTTGAAAAAGTACATGATACTTAATTCATCCGTACTAAACAGTGGTGGACCGTACCATTCCGTACCGTTTCGTGTAACAACGCAATAAACCGTATAAGACCGTGCTAATCCTTATCTCTCCGTAGTGAAACGTATAACGATCGTGGCTTTCCGGGACAATGCTGTATTAATCCGTATTAAAACTGTAGCTTATACATAGGGTAACCGTAGCATATACGTAGGGTAACCGTACAAATACGTAGTTCTCCGTACAAAACCGTGGAAATCCTTGAGAAGTTGGTTGACTACGAATCAGTACGGACTAGTACGGTTTTCGTACGGACCAGTACGTATCAGTACGGATTAATACGGACTAGTAGGGATACGCTACGGTTGATTTTTCCGTAGCAAATTTTTGTGCATGTTCAAAAATTGTCAAGGATCGCTATGGATATACAAGGACTACTACGATTGATTACAGTTACAATACGGAGAGCTAATGACCAGTACGGGTAGCTACGAACGATGCCGGACTTAATCCGTGACTCTTCCGTGGGCGTATTCCGTGAATATGTGACCGGGGTATTAGTTCTTATACACAGACAGACTTACCTCAATAATGTATTCACACTACATATACATTTAGGCTTTTTGGTCCATTGATCATTGACGATAATAGACTGTGACTTGACATACATTAACAAGCCAAACATGTTTTTTAATCTGTATACAGTCGATGGAATCTCATGCTTTTTCATAACTGAAAACAAAGAGAAGTTTATAACTAAAACTGCACTTAAAAACTTTTAGTTATTGAAAAATTTTCATTTTTGAATGTTTTATAAAATTATACAACATATTCAGTTACAAAGTATTTTCTAAAATATGAAAAGTACAATTTCCATACTGCTATGTTTATATACAATCTAGAGTATAAATTAAA
>NW_026861921.1:0-21788 GCF_026571515.1 Ruditapes philippinarum | reverse complement strand
AAAGTATAAAATATTGAGAACTGAGCGCCTTAACACTTGTTTTTCTTCTTTCTTTGTGTTGCATCATCTTTAGCAATGATGTTTCAAAGATTTATTTGAGGAGGCTGTCGTACAGCGATTGAATGCATACAATTGACATTAAAAACTACAATGTATATTAAGCTTTTACAGAGTTCTTTACAAATATATTATCATTGTTTTTTTAACATTTTCTTTTAGTATGATAAAAAAAAAACTTAAGGATAATAATCGATATATTTTTAGTCTAAAATGATCCAAATGAGAGTACATACCGGGTATATGTTTAATATTTGAGCAAAATAAAGTAACTGACATTTTTAGAGTTTATATGTTAGTTGTATCAAGTGTTTATCAAAAAAGACTAAATGGTTCTTCTATTTATTCCTAAGTATCACCTATTTATAATTCATCATATGAATGAAATAAGTTTTATTTTAGTGGTGGTTTTTGTACTTTAGCCACTGTATTACATTTTGGTTTAGCCACTAAAGTACATTTTTGCCTAGTGGTAAATTTGCCTGCCTTCCACAGATTCAAGCCTTAATGGGGACACAACTACACTTAACAAATCTTATAAGTGTGCATGCATAAATGGTCTCATAGGTGTATCAATATTTGCCCAATCATGCTGAAATTTTCAATAAATACAGAAAAGAGACAGGCTATTATTTTTATTCGTTTTCTTTTTTCATTCAAGATAAATTTTAAGATGTATTTCTAAAAAATGTGAGTGCGTGTCGAAAGTCGATGTTGCAAAATGATGTTCTTAAACCGTGTGTGCCACTCTGACTGTGCAGTACAGCCTTGGAACGTCGTCGCATCAATGTAACATATACCGTTGGAGATAATTTTGGGGTCAGCGAGGAATGTTATAAACGCTGCCAGTTACTCTGTTATGAAGATAAGCCTTCTTAAGCCTTGTTATTACATTGCGGTGAACACCATGCGTTGCGCAACCTCCAAATGATATAAACATGTAATAAGTAAAAAACAAATATGCAATTATGTTCGTCTTTGGTAGGAACTGAATTTAAATGATTTTCAGCTTTTACAATGCAATGGAGTTTAAATAATTATATAAACAAATTATTTTTTACCAATCTCTGCTTGGTGTACTCCAGCGTAGACCAATCCTATGGCTATGCCACGCAGTTGAATAGATAATGTACCCATCTGTTATGTTTTTCTGATATGGGGATCTCTGTTGTATTCGAGAATATCATGTGCAATTTTCTTTCACGCATTCACACAATTTTTTCGTGCATTGTGTGAATTTTGTACGTTCACGGTTGAACGCGTCGGATAATTAAATTTGACAAGTTTGAGCACGGGAAAAGTGTGGAAATGCAGCCAATAGCCAGAACACAAAATTTTGTAAAGAAATATTGATGAACAAAAAAGTTATAAGGACATAAAAGGTGCACACTTATAAGATTTGTTAAGTGTATGTTTCCACATATGCAACCAGTTTTACAGGTGACAGGTTTGACGTGGTTCAATTAACCTGTTCTCTTTCTCCAGAATCAAGCTCGAATAGTAAAATGTCTAATGTAAGGTCTGTCTCGATTGGATACTGAGCTATGTTTATACTAGTTTTAAGCCTCAGTAATACACATTTATGAAATATTTCAGTCTTTGTGCTTACAGCGACACACTGAATTTATAAGTAAAGTGAAAAAAATCAGTCAATAATAAACGGTGTGTTTTTTAAACTGACACTGTCTGACTTGAGAGATCTTTGTGATGTACTTTATACCAAAATGTCTGGTTTGCATATCGCTAAAAATAGTTCATTTTTGAAATATGAAACAATCCGAATATCATTGAATTTCACTTTAATTGTGAATAACTATTTAGTGTAAAAAGGCATGCGTTATATTTCAGTTCTGATTCTTAAATATCGCTGTTGAATACAAAGGGACCTGATACGTAATGCATTTGAACTTTGTATTGAGACTGTTGAAGATATGGAGAGGAGATTGGGACTAAGACCTTACATAAAAATGACAATAAAGATCAATAAGGCAATGCAACGTTCAGAGAACACAGCCCCCGACACAATCCAGCCACACCAGCAGGGCACCTAGATCGAACCGAACAAGAAACGGGGAGATGACACAAGGGCGGTGAAAGGAGTGGAATGATATGTATGTCATAAACAACAAAACCAAATTTGTAACCGTACCAAATTTCGAGCAATATATTTCTCTTCGACATATCTTTGTTTTGTATTGTTTATGAATACAAGACGACTGTGTTATTCCTTAATCATGTATAACCCTGAACTGCATTACTGATCTCCTAGGATCTTATAGAACTAATAACCCAGAGCTTTATCTGCTACTCGAATGACTGTGACCTTTAAACTCATATTTGAAAATTATATTACCGTAAAACATTAGCATGGCTTTTATTATACTAATTTATTCACAATCTTTTCTATTTCGTTCAAGAGCATTACTTTCTTTATCAATTTATACCCCATCTAACAATGTCATGACATTATTGTATTACTTAATTGTTAGTGTGAAAGCAACCATATTAACCCTGCCAATATAAGTATTGTGTAATAAACTTTATCCTGCTTTTAATTTAGAACATTTAAAATGTGAAAAAGTTTAAAGAGATTTTTTAGCGAACAGTTATAATCATTTGGCTATATTTCTTGTCTGATTATTATGAAGATTTAATGATTATAATCTCGAAATATTACACGGACCATATCGGCTATCAAACTTACTTTTATCGCGCACATTCTTGTTGAGATTTATTTAAATGAAACATACTTCGAAGGAAGTTTATAAGTATTTTCTTTATCAACATATTTTAATCCAACATATTTTGCTGCAGCATGATTTATAAGTTAAAACTTAATTTTAATCATTGTCGAGATCAACTCGTAGTAAGCTTTGTCTTCTGTTACAGTGACCATCCGCCTTCCTTATGATATTATTATGATATTTAAGAGTAACAAGATAAATATTTTCTGCCATGCTATATAATATACTTTTAAGGACATACGTATGTGTGAAGACTTAAGTATCTTATAACTACTCATTTTAATATAATAGAAAGACAAAATATATGTTCCAAAATAAATCGATCATTTTTGTTAAAATGGTCTGTATCGATAAACTAGCTTATTGTCTTTTTTCATGGTAATTCATAAAACAAAACCATTAAGATCAACCGTGTTAATAATTATAATAAATCACAGGAGAATTGAAAGTTAAACATTTTTGACAGTTTGCTATGATTCCCGGCTTCGTCAAACAGAACAGAACAGAACAAATATTTTATTTGACTTAAGCATTACAAGCCCATCGTCGTTAACAATGAAAAAAAAAGAACATATACATATTGGTATGACATGGAAGATTTTACATATAATACATGAATTATTATTTCCTTAAACATATATATCGTGAGAATGTAACAAGGAAAAAATATATTTATATATACTCAAAAGTTACATGGAAAAAAATTAACAAAAAAAGGAATGATTTCAGATTGAGTACGAAATTTATATTATTACAATAGTGAATCCCTTAATTTGAAAGCTTTAAAACAATATAGAGCCAAATTTTTTATGATCTTCTTATTACTACTTTGCATTAATGATATATACTTAATTATATTTGTGTGGGTATAATAATACCTGGGTATATAGAGCCTTCTTAAATCGACATAAGCTGTACATTTTAAAATAAAGTGAAATTCGTCCTCTAGGTCGTTTAAATTACATAGTGTACATTTTCGTTCATCGCGCGGAATATTGTAGTGTCGGCCGACTTCAATGTTAAGTTTATGTGAAGATAGACGTAATTTAGCCAGTGCGTTTCTAAATTTTGTATTTTCTAATAGTCTAATATAATTTGACTGCTCAAACGTATCTTTTATCTCCCGGAAAATATTCAAGGAACTTGACATCTGCAACCCCGTTCTCCAATTACTTATGTATATATCTCTAAGCCTACAACGTAAGACTGGAACAAATACATTTATTTTAACGGATTCAGGATATAACCAGACTTCACTTAGACCAGAAGACTGAAGGATATCGCGTATATATGAGACCCAATTTTTTATTGATTCGTTTAGCTCTAGACTTTTGATTTGATCTTGTAAAACGGCCTTAAGTATGCAATTTTCAGACTTGATGGTATTAATCATCAAAAAATATTGAACCATTTTAACATGTCTTTCTATATAGAGTGGAAATCTACCTAACTCACTATAGAGAGCTAGAGTATGTGTAGATTGCTTAACATTTAGTATCCATTTACAAAATTTCTTATGTACTCTTTCTACAACCTCTGGATTTATATAACCCCATACCTCTGCGCCATAATTTAAAACAGAAAGTACATACGAGTCAAAAAGATTAAACAATATATTTATTGGAACTTTCATACTACGAACAATAGCCCACAAAGAATGTAGAGATCGCAACCCTTTCCCGGCTAATGTGTTTGCTGCTTGCATAAAGGACCCTCCACTGGAAAATACAACCCCTAGGTAATTAAAAGACTTGACTATTTCAATTTCATGATTATTATAATACCATTTGTCGTATCTTCTTAACTTCCCCCCTTTCCTAAACACTACAACTTTAGTTTTTTCTATGTTAACTGTAAGGTTCCATTTACAACAATAAGAATATAAACTATCTAGTGATTTCTGTAACCCAGTACTTGTTTCAGAGACAATTACCGCGTCATCAGCGAATAGGAGCAAATATATCGCAATTTGATCAATATTTATGCCAGCGTCAATATTTTCCTGTAATTGCATTTCTATATCATTTAAAAATAAAGAGAAGCAAATCGGCGAAGTTATTTCTCCTTGGAACAAACCTAAATTACTATTGAAAAAGTCAGATAGGCTCCCTAAATGTTTTATACAAAGTTTCACTTCGCTGTACATTGATCTTAATACCGACAGGAATTTACCATTTATTCCTAGTTTTATAAATTTATACCATAGCCTACTTCTCTCGATAGAGTCATAAGCTTTTTTATAATCTACAAAACAACAGTACAGTTTATTTTTGTTCAGAAGTTGCTTTTGAATTAATGCATTTAAAATAAAAACAGGATCTACAGTACTATATTTATTCCTGAAGCCAAATTGGGCATCAGTTAAAACGTTGTTCATTTCTACCCATGTTTTTAATCTTTCATTAAGTAAAACAGTAAATAGTTTTGCAAAACAACTGGTTATAGCGATGCCCCTGTAGTTATTTGGATCAGACTGGTTCCCTTTTTTATATATAGGTATAATTACTCCAGTGGACCAAGCACGAGGGAACTTGCCAGAATTTAAAAATTTGATTAAAAAATAAATTTAGAAGGGGCAGCTACCTTAAAATATTATCAATTGAAGGTGATTTATTTGACCCTAACTTGTTTATTGCTTTAAAAATTTCGTCATCAGATATTGGCAAGTCCAACAACTCATTATTGCCTTGTCGATTTAAATCGGTATCAAAATCCCTCAAATTCCGTACAAATCCTTCATCATCACACTGAACATCCCCGCCCATAAGATTTTTAAAGTAGTCATTAAATTCTTGATTAGATATATTTTCCCCAGATTTACTTGTTTTATTATGTTTAAACGTTTTCCAGAATTCCCTGGGAGATTTTTTTCGTAATTGGTTCATTTTTCGGCCTTGTGCATAATTAAAAGAATTTTTAGATTTTCGGCATTGGTATTTATAATCCTTTTTTGCGTTATACATTGAAACCCTATCCGCATCCGAAAACGTTAGGTTAAATTGCGTAACTGCTTTTTTATATGTGTCATATTTAGTCCGACATACATGATCAAACCATTCTTCATTCTTTTTACGTACTTGATTACAGATATTTGACGTTTCGTGAGATGATCTTTTAAAATACTTGTCGCCGTGCGTACACAGAAAGTCCGTAAACATAGAAGTAAGCGTATCAACATCTCCGTCTCCGCTTATTTCTGTATTTAAAATATTTAATAAAGACTGTATGTTATTAGTTAAATCGAGTGTAAACAATTCCCTGTATCTATTATCAAACTTATAGTATGACTTTTCCTTATAACTACAGCTGTCATAACTAAATTTTGAGTTTATTTTAAAAGAGAAAGATAGGGGTGCATGGTTAGAATAAGTAGTGAACTCTTTTACCGCGAAATTGGCAATGAGGTCAAAGTTATTTTGACTTGTCAATAAATAATCAACTACACTAGCCCCATTGTAGGTCACGCAGGTAAAATTCCCACGATCACCTGGCCATCTACCGTTAACAATGCGTTGATTGGTTGCTTTGCAAAGATCTAGCAAGCTATCCCCAAAACGATTGGTTGACCTATCTTGCGTGGAACGAGGCAGGAAAGTGTCGACGGTAATTACGTCATTCGCCTCTATATTACGATCAAATTGAATGAAATCTGCTTTACTACCAATTCTACTATTTAGGTCACCAGACAAAAATATTTTCCCACGTTCACTAAAAAAAATTATATCTTGTTCGAGTTGAGTGAAAATATCAACATTATACACGTTATGAACCGGCGAAGATTCCGGAGCAATATAAGTAAAACATATATAATAATCGTCTTCAATATTGAAAAAAAACTTATCTAACTTTAGCCAGATAATACAGCATAATGCGTGAATTTTTACACACCACGAAATGAACGAGATATTAAAATTGCATGCTTCAAGCTGCTTTGAGTTAATTTTAAGGCAGGTCTGAATACAACATTGTCATTTTTAGCTAGGTCTGAAAATATTTTGTCACTTAAAACCAAAGACCACTAATTAGTTGAGTCCAATTATTAATTTAATAAGCAGGATATATTTATGTCAGGAACACAAATACTAGAATGTGTATTATAATAATGTTTGTCAGGTTTTATAATATTCATTCTTTCAAATATAGAGACAAATAATCTATTTGAATAACTTTCATTTATTTAGCCGAGTATTGTAATATTTGTACTTTTAGTTTAGTTGATACGAATTCGTTTTAGTTCGATAGCGTTAGAATCTATCAGCTCAATGAGACATTGTCGAATCTGTTCCTTGAACGAATCAGTACTAAGCGATGAGTTTCTTGTTCTTGGAAACAACAGCTCGGGGTTTGAACCCACACTGTCATCAATCTTTATAATACAAGTCCAAACAGTTGTCCGCTCGCCCATGCTGCGGCATTTTACCTTTCAAGCACTGTCTGAATTAAAAAAATATCGGCACAGGTTGCACATCCAAGATTTCAACGGTTAATATTTATTGCTATTTTCTTTCTAAAAAATACGAGGCAACAAAAAGGTTTTCTTATTTCTAACATTGGTGCATCTTGAATGTGAAAGACTTTCCATTGGCATTAATGTTAAACTATTTGTACAAAATAAATGAGATTACTTTTTTAACTTTGTAATAGAATATCATATGCATGTCTAACCAAAATATGTCATATATGACGTACATTTTATTCTTTTAAAATGCCTGTTTGAGAAATTATACAATTTTCCAATTATCAAAAATATTTCATTGTAGCGAATAATTGAGTTTTATTTTATTATATTTATTACGTGTTAATACAAAGAAGGGTAGTTTCCCACAGAAATGAAAATATGATAGTTTTAGTAAACTTGTTTTTATTTATAATAAAACACCATAACTGTAAAACTTCTGAAAGATGTGAAGGTTTATGGGTATATCGACAGTTTGATGTTAAAGGGTCTAAACTCCTTCTTTATTTAATATGAGTTACAACCCTTTCGCATCAAGCCCTCGATATACCATCTGATATTATGATATAATTGATGCTGGATTATATCTATTACTTTGATTTTTCTACATAAACCATATTATTAGTTGACAAAACAATGATTTACAGTTAATTTATGACCATGTTTTATGTACTTTACAGGGGTCATTAACACTGAATCTGTCACTTTTTTTATTTTGTCAATTTCTGTGTTAATGTTAACATAAAAGAGGCACGAAAATGTACTTTTATAATTCGTTGCTGATGAAGTGTTAAAAATATACTTTTATGCTTACATATAAAACGATATTTTCTCTGCTAAGACATTTCAGACACTTTGGTGTGACAAAACGTTATAAATTAATAATTCATACAAAGTTTGAGAGAGAAGAATTTCTAAAATTGTAACATATAATGACTTTTTCTTATGTGAACAAACCTGATGGTTATATTATATGGTTATCTGGAAGTGTTCAGAAAATGGTTTATACAATAATGAATAAGTGTTTACTTATAATGAACCAGTTCTATCTTCAATAAGATTACCTCTCTTTTCAGATGTTATGTTTTTTTTATTCATTATAAACAAAGTATGTTCACCGATACATAATTCCATTTTGAAAGATTAAGAAAAAACAAACACCCGGAAAAGCAAGATCACGGCTTTAAATCGTATAATATTTCTATAAAAATACGTATGAATAAATACTTCTTCAATTTCGCTTGCATAGATCTTGTTTAAAAGATGCAAAATACTATAAATGTATAGATCAAAAATGACCTGAAACAAAATAACAACTTCACTTTTGTTAGAAGGTACGTATTACATTATTTCAAATAAGTTTTAGTTTATACAAATCTATATTTTAGTTCGATTGCGTTGGAAGCTCTCAAATCGGTTCCTGGAACCAATCATTACTAAGCAATAAGTGTAGTATCTTGCGCAAGAAAACAACGGGTAGCCCCTGACGGGGTTTGAACCCACACGGCCAGCAATCCTAAGATTTCTAGTCCGACATGTTGACTTATCGGCCACGCTGCCACTCGATGAATAAGGTTTTGTACAACGGTATTTAACCGACACTTCTTCGAGAATGTTATTAGGTCATACGGATAATTTATATGGATAATCTAACTTTACACTATTAATCGTTTACAATGGCATTCTTCTTTTCAGTCAGATGGAATAGAAGTGGACTGGGTCAAGATTGTTTCAAACAGAAAACTATTACAATGGCGAAAATACACACTCTTCTATAAAAACAAACAAACATTATGAAATGAAATTTTTGATGAAAAGAAAAACAACAAACAAACTTAACATATTGAATTAAAATCTGATCATTTAAAAGTTTCATAAATATTTCGTTATATTTTTGCAACCTGTTATCTATATATATACAACATAATGTACAGAAGGGCACCTGAGGTCTTCCTCCATCAGTAAAGCTGGAACGTCGCGATATGACCTATATACTGTGTCGATGTGACGTAAACCCCAAAACAAACAAACAAACAAACAAACAACATAATGTAAATATTTCTGTTCACTTCCAAACCTCACACCTTAACTTCCTTGAGCTGTCTTGTTTTCAGGAAACATCTACGCTTTGTACAGAACAGAACAGAACAGAACAGATAGTTTATTCAGATTTGTACATAGTACATCATCTTGTATATACATATCAATAATTATATATGTCAACGTGAGATACAATAAGAACAGAATTATTTTTGACAGTAATGGTAGTAATTTGAATACATATATATCAAAACAATTAATCATGTATTAGGAGAAAGAACATGTAATAGAGTTATCTTTCTACAGTTAATACTGAATTTCTTAAAGCAAGAGCGTTTTTGATGAACAGTGATAATTGTATGAGCTCGGTTTTATCACAAGAATTCAAAAGTTTGATAAATTTATAAACAGATGGTCTTTTGACGTAAATATCCTTTATGTATTTTTTTCTTAATTCTGAATAAAAGCTGCATATACATATAAAATGATATTCATCTTCTATATCTAAATTGTTACAACATAAACAATATCGTTCATTACGGGGAATAAGGTTTCTATTAAATCTTCCTGTTTGAATTCTAAGGGGAAGACCACTCATGCGTAATTTACAAAAATAAAATCTAAATCCTTTTGGTAAAATATCTAAATATTTCTCATATTCAAATGTACTCTTGACATTTTTATAAAAGTATAAAAGGGAACTATTTTCTAAGTTAGCAAACCATTCTTGTTTAACAACATCCAAAATGCGATTTTTAAACTCTGTCAAAAATATATTCTTATCTATGTAATTTATTTGATCAAAAACATATGAAAATCCATAAGCATTCAAAATTTTTTTTCACATTTGTGACCCAGTTTACACATCCACTATTACTGTCATTTAATGCTATATTATACATTGTTTTTAATAAGATATTATCAGTCTCAACAATTTTCATCCAGTATTTTATTATTCTTATATATCTATTTACATACAATGGGTACCTTCCCAATTCGCCATAAACATATGCATTACATGTATTCTGTCTCACTTTTAATAATCTTTTGCAAAATTTTAAATGAATTCTTTCAATTGGTTTCGACTTAGAATATCCCCAGACTTCACATGAATAGTTCAAAATAGAAACAACAAAAGCATCAAATAACTGACAAAATAACTTTGGACTTAGATCATATTCATTACATTTACATAATAACACATTCATAGCCTTTAACGCCTTACCTACCAAATGTTCCTGATTCAATAAAAAGCTACCAGTGTAGTTAAAAACTGTTCCCAAGTAATTAAAGTCATTTACCACTTCAATTTTTTTACCATCATAATACCATTTTTCTTTTGGTAAGAGCCCACCCCTTTTACGGAAGACCATTATTTTTGTTTTTGTTGTATTTACTTTAAGACCCCAGTTATCACAATAAATTTTTAAAGTGTCTAAAAGTTCTTGAGTTTCCTCAGGTGTCTGGCCTATGATGGCCATGTCGTCAGCAAACAACAAAAGAATTAAAACTATATCCTCCAGTAATAGACCAGAGTCGACACTGTTTTGTAAAAACAATTCTAAATCTTCCATAAAAAGAGAAAATAGCAGAGGAGACATTACCTCCCCTTGACGTAAGCCTACAGCATAATTAAAATAATCAGAATAATTAGAAAATGACTTAACACATGATTTTACTTTTTTATACATATCCCTTACAATTCTAAGTATTTTACCTTGTATACCACAATTGTACAATTTTAACCATAATCCATTTCTATAAATTGAATCGAAACATTTCATCATATCAACAAAAATAACATACAATCTTTTATTATTATATAAATAGTTTTGAACTAATGACGTAAGAATAAATATTGCGTCAACAGTAGATCTTCCTTTACGGAAACCGAATTGAGCATCTGAAATAGTATTGTTATCATTACAAAAGCGCTCAATTCTATTATTAATAACAGTAGTAAAAAGTTTAGATAAACAGCTAACAAGCGTTATACCCCTATAATTATTCACTTCATTTTTATTTCCCTTCTTATGTAAAGGTAAAATTACACCTTCGGTCCATTTGTCCGGAAAAAATCCTGAATCCAATATACAATTAAATAAATCACATAAATGCGATGACAAAATATCAGCACTTTCTATAAAATATTCATTTAATAGGCAATCATTACCACACGCTTTGTTACGCTTCAATGATTTCACTGCAGACGATATTTCACTCACAGTTATAGGCAAGTCCAATTCTGGAAATGCATCATTATCAGAATCAAAATTATTATTATCACAAAACAATTCAGCGTCATCATTGTAACAATAAAACATTTCATTGCAAATATTTGAAAAGTACTCTTTAAGTTCATCAAGAGGAATTTTATTCTCAACATAGTTTTTCTTTTTAAAGTATTTCCAAAAATCCCTAGGCTTACTATTTTTTAAAGTTTTTATTTCAAGCATTTTAGTTTTGAAATACGCATTTTTTTTCTTACGTATAATATTTTTATACAAAGATTTTTGTTCACACAATTGTATTCTGTTAAATTCTGTTTTATCACAATTAAATAGCCTCAATTTTTCCACATAAGCAGCACGAGCTACCGTGCAGTCCCTATCAAACCAGTCTGCTTGTTTCATATATGATTGTGAATCAAAGCAATAATTTTGTTTAATATGACATTTTTTTGCAAATAATGGATCAGCTACATTACGTAATACATCTGTAAATTTATTAAGAGCATCGTTAACAGATGATCTATTATTATGATCTAAATTATTCACAATATTATTTAACAATGGTAAATTGGCTATAATACCAGAGCGAAATTGCTGCTTATGCATTTCGTTCCATTTGTACTTAATCTCTGTATAACTTAAATTATTATCTGGTACGTTATTACATAATAACGATACATGTAAAGGTGCATGGTCACTCCATTCATTGAACGAGTCAACCGAAAAATCAGTGATCCGTGAAAAGTTACGTTCATGACATAATAAGTAATCTATGACAGATGTACCGTTTTGTGACATAAAAGTATAGTTATTAGAATTTCCGATACGGCCGTTAACAATACGTAAGCAACATGATTTACACATATCTAGTAATCTTGTACCATGACTATTATGGTTTTTGTCGATTGTGGCCCTAACAGGGGTGTTGTCGGGGTCATAACCTATGTCATCTGTAAATAAGTTAACTTTATCATAAACAATACAATCATTTTTGCTCCCCACTCTGCTATTAAAGTCACCTAAAATATACACAACTCCTAAATTTTCATAAATAAAAACATCATTTTCTAACGTTTCGAATAAATCAACATTGAGAACGTTGTATACAGGCGAATCTTCACACCAAATATAGACTCCACATAAATAGATATCTTCTTCATTGTTAAAAAATGTGCGGTCTAATTTTAACCAAATAATAGTATCGTGATAATTTTTAACAATTTGAATACCAGGGGATAAATGTTCTTTGTAATACAAAACTACACCACCGCTACATCTTCGAGCATTCCTGTTTTGAAATTTTCTATAGTAATGATGCGAAACATAACCGTTAAGAGTAATATTGCTTAAGGAATTGGTCCATGTTTCATACAGAAAACAAATGTCACTATTAGTTATAATATCTAAAAAGTTTGAACAAGACTTTTTATCGTTCGTGAGCCCGTGCACATTCCATGAAATAATAGAAAGTTCCTCTCCTTCATACCCCTAGTCCCTAATTGGTCGTCCATCAATGTACAAAGTATCGTACGCAATCCAAGCTTTTTTACCTTGGTCTCTGGCCTCCTTCATCTTCGGCACTAACTTCCGGCGTTTGGCGATGATTTCTTGTGGAAATTGTTCATACATACTGAATCTCGTACCGTTAAGATTTTTCCACTGCCGACGATTATATATCTTCATCCGCCGCTATGCACATTTGTTTACATAAACTGAACATCTAATTCATTGCCAATATGTTCAGTTCATTGTTCAGTTTATGTAAACAAATGTGCATAGCGGCGGATGAAGATATATAATTGTACAAAGCGTAGATGCTCAGACAGATAAATAATTGAGCTGGTTAATAAAGCTAGATGTGTTTATTATATAAGGCTGTTTTTCACACTGAACTATTATGTGCAAATAAATGCTATTGTATAAAGCGAAAATTTGCTCAAACTGATACTTAAAGGCAAATATGCGATTAAATTGACTTTAATGTAATGAAAAATGTTAACAAAAATTCAATTTTATGCTTAATGTTGCGCGCTAACATGAAAAGAAAATATTTATAAAATGATATGTTATGAGCAAGTTTAATGTGGGCCAATGCAAATTAAAACGTGTGCATCATTATATTCTTTATCAAAAAGATTTTATGACAAGTGTTTTTTTGTTTTTTTGGAAATGCACGTTTTGACATGTTTGCTGCATTTATGCATTAAACTATGTCACTTGCATTGGCATAGATATATGAAAATCATTTACATGTCTACTACACAAAAATACTCTTTCTAAAGATAAAACGTTGCGCAAAGCTATTTGCTTAAACCAAATTAAATTGAAATTGAATTATTAAATAAAGTGTACACAATGTACTGATAATCTTGTTTGTCAAACGTAATGGATACAATTATCGTTACATTATTTTACTAATTATGTAAGGTACACAAAACACGCGCCTCTTTTAACAACCATGTAATATTTTACTAAAATGATAACACGCACGCACGCAACCAACCACCCACCCAATCAGTTACCCACGCACCCACCCACGTTCAGTGTTTTTTTTTTAAAGATTTATTTTATACTAAATAAAGTAAAGATCATGTGATGTCAAAGCTTTAAGTGGCATTTTTGCTTCTAACTTTGATATCTTAACAAATGTATGACAATTTGATTAACATGAAAATGAACTTTATTTATACGCATATCTCACTCAAAGAAACTATTCAATAGAATTTATAATCAACTATCGCAACTGAAGTTTATTACAAACATTAATTATTTTTTTAGCAATCAATGGAATCATTTTTATATAACCACACATCAGAACAAAATAAGATTTAATTAAATGTTAGCTGTGTTAATTATATACACATAAACCATTTCAACATCGAGGCGTCATGATTCTAATAAAATAACCATATAAAACATGACACACATACGACTACGTGTAAGATCCTGATATTTGATTGTTTTAATGAAATGAAATTAAAGATTATTTAATTAGATTTATTTCATATATTAATATCACAATTTGATTTTATAGTGTTATGAAATATGTGTACGCGAGACAAGTAAAACAGCCCTGGTCATGGCATTGGGATGTTGACCTTTCATTTTATATACGTATAATATCAAGGTGTATTGTACACATATAACGATTTCTTGTGGTTACAATCGGACGTTTAAACGGGTTATCATTTATTCATCTTTAATCGTTTTTATTTTTAAATCACCATGATATATAACTGAAAACAAATTCCTTCAAATTCCTCATTACAATAACAGACATATATCATGTAATTTACGGAATGAAATGATTTGGAGGGAATATCATTTCCTGTTTTACAGTACGTTTATTGAGACAAAAAAGGTCTTGACTAACATAAGACATAACAAAGCTGCATTTTTATGTTTTATTATCTAACTCATTTATAATCATAATATTGTCTGATGTAATATTTGGAATATTTATTTGTATCATACTTATAAAAATAGAAATGATGTCTCTGCATTTATATTTTGTTGCGTAAATAAAAGTTCTATGGTTGAATAGCTGTTTACTTTGATAGCTATATGATTCCAGATTTCATCATCAATTTACTTAAGTAAATTCAAAATTCTATATTTTCTTCTATACAAATTAATACATTCAAAACATTTAATTTAATATTATACAATTGCCATTTGCGTATCTCTAACAGGTATGATTTCTTTTGACTATTGTGTACGTAATTTCCCTGTTTTTTATGATAGTAGTTGACTCCCAGTTAAACACAAGCTTTGCCTTGAAACAAACATATTTTCCTTAAATAAATGTATTGGATCAAATTTTTCACTTAATTTGCATCCCTATTAAGATAGCATGTAATATTAGCTTATAGATACCAACTTTGAAAGTGTTGTCTTGTGGTCAAAGAATTGTTCTTGTATTAAAATGTGTTTATAAAATGAAGATGATGACAACAAACAAGCATAAAATTGGATTGCCAGTATATTATCAGTATTTTACTTTTTTTCATATAACCTTTTACTTTATTATGACACAATATAAATACTTATACTTTACTTGTCATTTCATTGAAAGAAAAGTTGTATATCTGTAAGAAATATCAAAAAGATATCAAAGAAATGTTAAAGCATTAGCCCGCATGATCCATTAGTGATTATTTCATTTTAGGCAATTACTGGCATTCAAAAGGTCATTTTCAATGATATCATTTTCTTACACATTATCACAAAAATATGTAAAGAACAGATAATCAAATGAACTATAATTGGAGCAATTGCCTGCCTTATCAATCGGACTGTAGCATTTACAGCTCCTTACTCTACCAATTAAGTGTTTGTATCTATCAAAATACTATATGACGGACGTTATCACATTATTTAGTAGAAATAAGTGGCATTTAAACTGTAGAGTAAATATAAATGAATGCAATTCCATAGATTTAAACAACACGAAATTTAAGAATCGATAAAAGATTAGGAACTTTTTAAAGTTACTATTTCAATGGGTATCATTTCATTCCAAGGCAGAGTAAGACCTATAACGTTTACAGGAAAATGATGTCTTTTCCCGATAGTATCCCTCGTATTAAGTTATGGTCACATTCTTAGACCCTCAACGAATTGGCCAATCACTGTAATAACATTTTATACTCATCCATTTTAGAATTTACAGAACTGATATCATCTCTTCGTTTATCTGAGTTTTTTTGTGTACATGTATTATCACTTTGTAATCCTCCTACCATAGCAGAAAACTTTGTATATACAAACATGCTTTAGATAATACGGTATTTTCTATTGCTGAAGAAGTATTTTTTGTCTAGTGACATTGATACAAAAGAAAGAATGAACTCAAAGTTATGGTACCTTTTCTTTCAGGTTCGTTGCACAATTGACTCTAACGATGTCTTAATAAAAATGATACTCAAATTACTGATGTTAGTTTCTAAGAAACACTCGGAATCTCAATATATATCCAAATCATCAATTTACTTTTATCATGTACCTTGTACTAAGATATACTTTGTATGAAATGTATGTAAGGTACGTATTACATTATTTCAAAATAAGTTTTAGTTTATACAAATCTATATTTTAGTTCGATTGCGTTGGAAGCTCTCAAATCGGTTCCTGGAACCAATCATTACTAAGCAATAAGTGTAGTATCTTGCGCAAGAAAACAACGGGTAGCCCCTGACGGGGTTTGAACCCACACGGCCAGCAATCCTAAGATTTCTAGTCCGACATGTTGACTTATCGGCCACGCTGCCACTCGATGAATAAGGTTTTGTACAACGGTATTTAACCGACACTTCTTCGAGAATGTTATTAGGTCATACGGATAATTTATATGGATAATCTAACTTTACACTATTAATCGTTTTACAATGGCATTCTTCTTTTCAGTCAGATGGAATAGAAGTGGACTGGGTCAAGATTGTTTCAAACAGAAAACTATTACAATGGCGAAAATACACACTCTTCTATAAAAACAAACAAACATTATGAAATGAAATTTTTGATGAAAAGAAAAACAACAAACAAACTTAACATATTGAATTAAAATCTGATCATTTAAAAGTTTCATAAATATTTCGTTATATTTTTGCAACCTGTTATCTATATATATACAACATAATGTACAGAAGGGCACCTGAGGTCTTCCTCCATCAGTAAAGCTGGAACGTCGCGATATGACCTATATACTGTGTCGATGTGACGTAAACCCCAAAACAAACAAACAAACAAACAACAACATAATGTAAATATTTCTGTTCACTTCCAAACCTCACACCTTAACTTCCTTGAGCTGTCTTGTTTTCAGGAAACATCTACGCTTTGTACAGAACAGAACAGAACAGAACAGATAGTTTATTCAGATTTGTACATAGTACATCATCTTGTATATACATATCAATAATTATATATGTCAACGTGAGATACAATAAGAACAGAATTATTTTTGACAGTAATGGTAGTAAATTTGAATACATATATATCAAAACAATTAATCATGTATTAGGAGAAAGAACATGTACGAGATAGAGTTATCTTTCTACAGTTAATACTGAATTTCTTAAAGCAAGAGCGTTTTTGATGAACAGTGATAATTGTATGAGCTCGGTTTTATCACAAGAATTCAAAAGTTTGATAAATTTATAAACAGATGGTCTTTTGACGTAAATATCCTTTATGTATTTTTTTCTTAATTCTGAATAAAAGCTGCATATACATATAAAATGATATTCATCTTCTATATCTAAATTGTTACAACATAAACAATATCGTTCATTACGGGGAATAAGGGTTTCTATTAAATCTTCCTGTTTGAATTCTAAGGGGAAGACCACTCATGCGTAATTTACAAAAAAAAAATCTAAATCCTTTTGGTAAAATATCTAAATATTTCTCATATTCAAATGTACTCTTGACATTTTTATAAAAGTATAAAAGGGAACTATTTTCTAAGTTAGCAAACCATTCTTGTTTAACAAACATCCAAAATGCGATTTTTAAACTCTGTCAAAAAATATATTCTTATCTATGTAATTATATTGATCAAAAACATATGAAAATCCATAAGCATTCAAAATTTTTTTTCACATTTGTGACCCAGTTTACACATCCACTATTACTGTCATTTAATGCTATATTATACATTGTTTTTAATAAGATATTATCAGTCTCAAACAATTTTCATCCAGTATTTATTATTCTTATATAATCTATTTAACATACAATGGGTACCTTCCCAATTCGCCATAAACATATGCATTACATGTATTCTGTCTCACTTTTAATAATCTTTTGCAAAAATTTTAAATGAATTCTTTCAATTGGTTTCGACTTAGAATATCCCCAGACTTCACATGAATAGTTCAAAATAGAAACAACAAAAGCATCAAATAACTGACAAAATAACTTTGGACTTAGATCATATTCATTACATTTACATAATAACACATTCATAGCCTTTAACGCCTTACCTACCAAATGTTCCTGATTCAATAAAAAAGCTACCAGTGTAGTTAAAAACTGTTCCCAAGTAATTAAAGTCATTTACCACTTCAATTTTTTTTACCATCATAATACCATTTTTCTTTTGGTAAGAGCCCACCCCTTTTACGGAAGAACCATTATTTTGTTTTTGTTGTATTTACTTTAAGACCCCAGTTATCACAATAAATTTTTAAAGTGTCTAAAAGTTCTTGAGTTTCCTCAGGTGTCTGGCCTTATGATGGCCATGTCGTCAGCAAACAACAAAAGAATTAAAACTATATCCTCCAGTAATAGACAGAGTCGACACTGTTTGTAAAAACAATTCTAAATCTTCCATAAAAAGAGAAAATAGCAGAGGAGACATTACCTCCCCTTGACGTAAGCCTACAGCATAATTAAAATAATCAGAATAATTAGAAAATGACTTAACACATGATTTTACTTTTTTATACATATCCTTACAATTCTAAGTATTTTACCTTGTATACCACAATTGTACAATTTTTAACCATAATCCATTTCTATAAATTGAATCGAAAACATTTCATCATATCAACAAAAATAACATACAATCTTTTATTATTATATAAATAGTTTTGAACTAATGACGTAAGAATAAATATTGCGTCAACAGTAGATCTTCCTTTACGGAAACCGAATTGAGCATCTGAAATAGTATTGTTATCATTACAAAAGCGCTCAATTCTATTATTAATAACAGTAGTAAAAAGTTTAGATAAACAGCTAACAAGCGTTATACCCCTATAATTATTCACTTCATTTTTTTTTCCCTTCTTATGTAAAGGTAAAATTACACCTTCGGTCCATTTGTCCGGAAAAAATCCTGAATCCAATATACAATTAAATAAATCACATAAATGCGATGACAAAATATCAGCACTTTCTATAAAATATTCATTTAATAGGCAATCATTACCAACACGCTTTGTTACGCTTCAATGATTTCACTGCAGACGATATTTCACTCACAGTTATAGGCAAGTCAATTCTGGAAATGCATCATTATCAGAATCAAAATTATTATTATCACAAAACAATTCAGCGTCATCATTGTAACAATAAAACATTTCATTGCAAATATTTTGAAAATACTCTTTAAGTTCATCAAGAGGAATTTTATTCTCAACATAGTTTTTCTTTTTAAAGTATTTCCAAAAAATCCCTAGGCTTACTATTTTTAAAGTTTTTATTTCAAGCATTTTAGTTTTGAAATACGCATTTTTTTTTCTTACGTATAATATTTTTTATACAAAGATTTTTGTTCACACAATTGTATTCTGTTAAATTCTGTTTTTATCACAATTAAAATAGCCTCAATTTTTCCACATAAGCAGCACGAGCTACCGTGCAGTCCCTATCAAACCAGTCTGCTTGTTTCATATATGATTGTGAATCAAAGCAATAATTTTGTTTAATATGACATTTTTTTTTGCAAATAATGGATCAGCTACATTACGTAATACATCTGTAAATTTATTAAGAGCATCGTTAACAGATGATCTATTATTATGATCTAAATTATTCACAATATTATTTAACAATGGTAAATTGCTATAATACCAGAGCGAAAAATTGCTGCTTATGCATTTCGTTCCATTTGTACTTAATCTCTGTATAACTTAAATTATTATCTGGTACGTTATTACATAATAACGATACATGTAAAGGTGCATGGTCACTCCATTCATTGAACGAGTCAACCGAAAAATCAGTGATCCGTGAAAAGTTACGTTCATGACATAATAAGTAATCTATGACAGATGTACCGTTTTGTGACATAAAAGTATAGTTATTAGAATTTCCGATACGGCCGTTAACAATACGTAAGCAACATGATTTACACATATCTAGTAATCTTGTACCATGACTATTATGGTTTTTCGATTGTGGCCCTAACAGGGGTGTTGTCGGGGGTCATAACCTATGTCATCTGTAAATAAGTTAACTTTATCAAAACAATACAATCATTTTGCTCCCCACTCTGCTATTAAAGTCACCTAAAAATATACACAACTCCTAAATTTTCATAAATAAAAACATCATTTTCTAACGTTTCGAATAAATCAACATTGAGAACGTTGTATACAGGCGAATCTTCACACCAAATATAGACTCCACATAAATAGATATCTTCTTCATTGTTAAAAAATGTGCGGTCTAATTTTAACCAAATAATAGTAATCGTGGATAATTTTTTAACAATTTGAATACCAGGGGATAAATGTTCTTTGTAATACAAAACTACACCACCGCTACATCTTTCGAGCATTCCTGTTTTGAAAATTTTCTATAGTAATGATGCGAAACATAACCGTTAAGAGTAATATTGCTTAAGGAATTGTCCATGTTTCATACAGAAAACAAATGTCACTATTAGTTATAATATCTAAAAAGTTTGAACAAGACTTTTTATCGTTCGTGAGCCCGTGCACATTCCATGAAATAATAGAAAGTTCCTCTCCTTCATACCCCTAGTCCCTAATTGGTCGTCCATCAATGTACAAAGTATCGTACGCAATCCAAGCTTTTTTTACCTTGGTCTCTGGCCTCCTTCATCTTCGGCACTAACTTCCGGCGTTTGGCGATGATTTCTTGTGGAAATTGTTCATACATACTGAATCTCGTACCGTTAAGATTTTCCACTGCCGACGATTATATATCTTCATCCGCCGCTATGCACATTTGTTTACATAAACTGAACATCTAATTCATTGCCAATATGTTCAGTTCATTGTTCAGTTTATGTAAACAAATGTGCATAGCGGCGGATGAAGATATATAATTGTACAAAGCGTAGATGCTCAGACAGATAAATAATTGAGCTGGTTAATAAAGCTAGATGTGTTTTATTATATAAGGCTGTTTTTCACACTGAACTATTATGTGCAAAATAAATGCTATTGTATAAAGCGAAAATTTGCTCAAACTGATACTTAAAGGCAAATATGCGATTAAATTGACTTTAATGTAATGAAAAAATGTTAACAAAAATTCAATTTTATGCTTAATGTTGCGCCGCTAACATGAAAAGAAAATATTTATAAAATGATATGTTATGAGCAAGTTTAATGTGGGCCAATGCAAATTAAAACGTGTGCATCATTATATTCTTTATCAAAAAGATTTTATGACAAGTGTTTTTTTTGTTTTTTTGAAATGCACGTTTTGACATGTTTGCTGCATTTATGCATTAAACTATGTCACTTGCATTGGCATAGATATATGAAAAATCATTTACAT
>NW_026861920.1:0-8063 GCF_026571515.1 Ruditapes philippinarum | reverse complement strand
TACCATTTAAATGTGCAAACTTTCTTCATTGGATGCTAAATATATAATTATACAGTTATATACTTAGCTCATTGCTCCCTGTATCACACTTCAGTATTTTTTCAACACCGTTCATGACAAATTGTAAAACATTTTTATTAGTTACAGTCAATAACAATAGTTTTACTATCAGAATTGTCAAATATATATATATATATATATATATATATATATATATATATATATATATATATATATATATATATATATATATATATATATATATATATATATATATAATATTCTAGTGATCACATGCATACAATAAGAACGGTAAACTGTTGAAAATAGTTTTTTTTTTCAGTGACGCGCCTATAGTGTGACGCTAACATTGGCGCGCTTTAACGCTATGTTTATACAATTATAACGCAAAAAACATCACAACAAACTGTTGAAATTATGCATAATTACAATACAAAAAACGTTTGCGTTACAAAACCGGAGCTGTTGACATAGAAAAAAGTAATGGAATATAACGACTGGACATATGAATAATAAATTGTAACATTACCTTTTGTATTGAGTTTAGGAGATATGATAGGTTAATACCAAGCAAACTTTTGCTATAGCAGCCTTTCTTTATAGACGATAGTCCTGAAAGAAGCCATTTTCTTCCATGCTTGCAAACAATCGCAATACCATTGTCATTCTAAAATTTAATCTGTTATTATAACTATTATAACTATAATTTACTGATTGTACATTGAAAGCATATCTCAGGCAAAATGAGCCTTTAGATAATAAAACTTAGGGAATCATACCTGAATGTATGTGACAACATGCGTCTCTGGTTTCAAGATTGTAGCATTTCGGGCACGATATATTTGATATAACATTTATACCCCCTCAGGTATTAGGGTCTTGGACCCACATTTGTGCTATTTCATAACTAGAAATTAATTAAAATAATTAATGAAATTGAATAATCAAGTACCTGCTGAAAATATATTTTATTTTTTCCATGCTTGAAAACCGTCGCAATATATATAATCAGTATATTTGTGCCCCAAATTTTTTAAGTTCATTGTATACTTTTTGGGATTTAAAGATTTTTCAGAAGTGAAATTTTACCTGACACAACTTTGTTTCCTTTTCTACATCATAGCAAAAGTACATCTTTTTGTCTGTGACTGAACATTTATTCAGTGGCTTTGTGTTAAATTTTACTTCTTCCAGGTTTTTGCCATTAGCTATAAATGATATTGAAACGAAAAACACCGATGGATATAAAAATAGTTATAAAAGCATACTAAAACTACGGTGTCCTATTTCGTCCACAAAATTTCACTAGTAACACGCGATAATTATCGCCTCAAAAGGGCGAAAATTCGCATGTCTTAAATTTCTCTAATCTCTCGAGGGCCCTTTCTTGAAAACAGGGACACATATACTAGCGAAATTTAACAATTTTTATTTTTAACTCGATCATTATAGTCTTAATTTTCGTATGTTGTGCGTTGAAGGGCGCTAATTATCGCATGAGAGACTAGCGAAATTTAAGAAATGCGAATTCTAGTACTAAATTTCGACCTTTCGAGGTGATAATTATCACATGTTTACTAGCGAAATTTTGTGGACAAAATAAGACACCGTATAAAACACCTACTCACTTTTATTTCCTTAACAAGGCTCATTTATCTAATGAGCTGAAAGTCATATCAATGTTACGACCACAAATTGTTTTAAGTTTTTTAAGAGGTATACATTTATGAAATATACAAATATAACATACACTGAAATTTAAATACAAATTAATACAAAAGGATACAATAGACAATTCGTCTTTACCGATATTTAAATGTTGAAAAGTAACGGTTAATTACGACGAATCATCTTATAATGGACACTAACCTCTCCATTTGAGTACTACATTTGGCAAAATGTTTTGTTAATTTTTTGTTAGTGGGAGACTAATATTTAAATGTATTAAGGCACTACATTTGCGTTATAAGAAAATGTTTCTAAGAATTATGTTTAATTGATACAAATACACAAAAATATTCCCATCATTTTATATTAAAATTAAAAAAAAATCTAATTGCAATTTTTAGTTGTGTTGTGAATACTTACATGAAAATCCAACTACTTTACAGACTGAGCTCTTTTTCATACTGTATCGTCTGCTGGGCAGTGTGCCTCTGTTTGCAATCTTTTTTTCTAGTTCTATTAAGGTGACCTTTTTATTCTTATCAAGTTTCTGCAGAAATGTTATGTATTTATATATATATTGCATATTCCAATAAGATGAAATTGTAACTCATTATTCACAAAACGTTATATCACTTATCTAACTTAAAACTTGTATGAGAATTTAAAAACATACTTTTACTCAATATGTTTTTAATGTATATTAACTCTGTCAAATATATGTTCCATAATGTAGATATCTTCGGGCCATTTTTTCTAGTTTGTTTTTAAAGAAAACTAATTTATTTCTGACTTTTAAAAGGTCTGCGTGTGATGACTGGAGTTATTCAGAAATCCATTTTGCATGTTTATGATCATATTATGAAGTAAAATTGGATACATTGAGTACCAAAACTTTTTGACCTTGCTTTACATTTAAAAAAAAAATATATGGACATGTATTTTATAGCATCGTGGAAGTTAATGATATACGTATAATAATTTATTGCACTTTATTTACAATGATTTTTACATGTTTTGTTGTGCCATACGAAAATTAAATATCAGAATTGTATCTAAGCATCTTATTCGACACATATTGTAAGAGGAACGTTATATTATCACAATATTAAATACTTATCTACCATAGTGTTCTGAATCTTTGTAGACGTAAAATTTCCGCGGTTACCACTCTTGATTAGAACTCTTATATTTGACAATGGCCTGTAAGTACATTGAATAATATTGAAAGTCATTTTAGAACTTTTTATTCTATTTAAAAAAAAGCTTCGAATACATCCTTATTTGAATGATTAATAAATACAAATATAAATAATTTTGAAAGTCATTTTAGAACTTTTTGTTCTATTTAAAAAAAGCTTCGAATACATCCTTATTTGAATGATTAATAAATACAAATATAAATAATTAATATTGCAAAGAAGGTTTTTGTACCATTAGTCAGTATATTACGTGAAAGGTAGATAAACAATTCAGTCCGAAACGTTATTAAATGTTAATATTTACCCCTTTTTATATTTGTTTATATTATCATATAATTATACTTGAAAATTTCAAAAAATACTTCCGGCGTATTGAAAAAAAAGTCATTTTGTTTTAAGAAACATTTACAGAGATATAGTATACATTAGTAATAAATGGCTACCCTTCAACGCATGACGTCAATGTTATGGCAACATTGTTGTCTATAAGAACACATGAACAAACATGTATTCCATCCTTCTCAATCTTCGCTACAAATGAAAACCTTTCTTGATCCGTTGTCATGCCATTCTTTATTTTCGTTTGTAACTTGTCAATAGAGGTGCATTCAACCAAACTGGTTACTGAAATGATGACAAATCTCATACTCAAATGTTAATTGATGTAGCCTAATCAACCATCGTTGTCATGACATCCACGTGAGATATTTCATTTAAGTTTGCTTATCACTATTTTTCTTGAATTTCATAAAGTTTCTTTTATTTGTAAGGTAAAGCACATAAAAGTCATTCACGATATGACATTTGCGCAACTTTAACATTAGGAAACAAAACATTAAGTAATAACATCTAATTATGGTTAAAAAAAACTATGTGATTTATTGGTATAGCACACCAGGCTATTTTGGTTAACATGACATATGGTATTGTAAACCGTCAAGGAAAATGTCCAAATCTCAAAATTAGCAGTTAAATAATCTATAAAACTATACATGTTTACTCAATGCCGTATATCACACTTAGAAAAAGCACTGAAATAATAAATTCATATGTAGATTTAACATCGCAATAAGTCGTGGTTTAATGATATTTCCGATCCTTAAAACTCGTTTAGCACGACATAATTGTTGTGCTTGTGGTATTTAAGTTCTTTCTATTTGGCTTTTTTCTTGTTGGGTGGTTCCAGTATTCCTCACTTGAATACTGTTGAATCACCCTTAGGATATGTGGCTTGCTTTTTAAATTTGTCTTTTGACGTATTATCTGTGATATGCAGGCTTCATAACCTCTGATCCCCTTTCAAAATTCCATTTTATTTAGTTCCGCCCATTGTTTGCTCGTTTAGGGCACACGCATCTTTTTTACTTGGGGACCATATGCCGCTTTTCATGGAATGGCACTTACTGTCACATTGAAGGTTCCATGATAACCGCCATATGAACACATCTGCGGATGTTTCCAAATTGTACCAATTCATTTTAAATGTTGATTTCTGCTTAAGACGGTGCTACGGGGCTAGGACGGTAGTTTGCGCTTTACAGTACCGTCCATGAACAGACTCGATCAAACCGAGCCTGCAGCATTTTCAGTAATGTTGTGTTGGACTTTCTTTAGGGATTCTTGCTTTCTCTATTTTATGTGCAATTTACACCAAATACAAAGTGAAATACAGTAAAACACAAGAAAAGCATTGATGCAAAGCATCAAAGGGCGTCCAAGCAAGAAATGCAGCAAGTGAAGATGAATTAGTACACATATGATGACAAGATATTCTTATAAACTACCAGAAATGTATATCACTTATGAATGAGCGGACGAAAGACATTGTTCATTATGAACTTTAATTGGCATGCTAGAGATTAGAATATTACTTGTTATTTCTTTATGATCGTGGTTATTAATAGCAACTGATATACATGTATGCAATCATTTATAATCCATATGTGTAACGCATGATCAACACGTACCACACATTTGTCCCTTATTATGTTCTCGCTATTAGCGAAGACCCCCTTAAGGTATCTGTTCACACTTTAAGTTAGTAAAAATATGACACTGGTTATATTACCATGTTGATCATGTTGAGCATAATTGTTTATTATACAATAATTGTAATATCTATTAGTTTTTATTAAAAAAAATACAAATTTTATGAATATTGTTTTCTTTTATTCTTTTTTGTGTTTTATGTGCTATTTTAATATTGAGTTTTTACTACTCTTTTTTATTAAAATTGTAAAATAAATTTTAAAAATTCAATTGTCATATTGACCGACGATTATAAGTCAAAGCTTAACTGGAAAAAGTCAGTAAATTATGGTTTATCTTTCAATATATAATATTGTTTATTCTTAAACCATGTACATGTACATTGTATTTTTCTTAACATTTTTTAAATTATCAATCAATTGAATAATTCATAAAATCTAATTTGTAACTTTGAATAATTCCTCGGCATCTTTACCAAACACGGATAACAAATTAAATAAAATGTTTCAAAGTTGATAATGTCATTTTAATACCATAAAAAATGTACCTTTTTCTCAATTATTGTACATATCACGGATTTATATTACATATAAATCCGTGTACATATTTATTGTTTTTATCTCATATAGATAAAATGAAACATGCTATTGTTGTTTTTTTTCTAATTGTAACGATATCAAACATCTACTCCAAAACCGGGAGAGACCGGACAATAAACGTGTGGTACTATTCGCCGGTCACTAGTAAATCCTGGTCAAAAAATAGACCGGGAGAGACCGGCATTTACCGATAGGAGTGATAAAAAGATATATCTATAAATAGGTTTTTGGATTATTTAGGTCATCAACTGATCATTCTAGGATACATGTACAACAATAACATACCATGATAACCGACTGTGTACTACAAAATGATAAATAAAAAACCCCGAAGAGCGCGATTTATTGACGGAAAAGGTTATTTCATTTGAAAATGTTTGCATTGCGAAAATTCACTGTAACATATCGCGACATTTCATTCTTAATTAATAATCAAGCACCCTCATACCGATCGGAATTTTCGGCTTTTATTATGATCGACTAAAAGGCTCGAGAAGTTGCTGTCGCCCTTTCACAAAATCTGATTTCATTCCATAAGAGCGCCGCGCTTCGGCGCGGACGCCAACAATCATGACTAAAGACAAATAAGTTAATTCAGTTGCTTAATAAATAAAACGCAAACAGAAATGCAGATGACATCTAAAAAGAAATAAATATCAAGATACTAGTAGAAAAGAATAAAATAGTATTTGAAAAGTGTTTATTTGATATTACTATTTTGTGAAAACGAAAAAAGCAAGAACAACAAAAAATAACAAGAAAAGGGTACAAACAATGGATGAAGGATTGAATTAATTAATGATTAATGTCATTAGGAAGAAACAAAATTAATAATAAGATAAAAAAGTACAATAATAATACTTACATGTTACTAGAAATATGAATAATCCGAACAGCATTATTCCATGTATTTCTTTACAAAAGGTTTTGAATTGATTGTGTTATCAATATTTGTTTTTTCTATCTTTTTAGAAAATAACTAATGACGTGATTAATAACGGTAATTGAAATCTGATAAACTCAACTTGACCTTTATTGAAAATCATTTAAGCAAGTGCCTATGGCGTGAAATATCATAATTAGTTATAAACTTTATTGTAAATTGTTAAAATACTAAGATACTCTTATAGCATAATATAAATTTATGTTGCTCGAAATCGATTAAATATAACATAGAATTTTGGGAAGCATCAGTTGCTATTTCATTTTATCATTGACAGTGTAACCAGTAGTCTTTGAAACCAACTGTGTCGGTTTCTTTTTGTTCTGTGAATTATTACAATTGTAACATATCTTATTTCCAGTCACATTAACACAGTAAGATTCCTCCAGATTGGTTGGTGGAATAAGAACCCTTGTGCCCCTCCGATCATTATTTCAGGCATAAGCGGACGCCTTACATAGCAAAACCACCGAAGTTCCGTACGCCACCAGAGAGAGTCCTAACATGAAAAAGTCCCTGGTGGAATTCGAACCTACAACAAAAGCGGCCAAGTATATCAAAAATTATTTTAAACCAACAAAAATGAACTTATAATTGTGTACTCCATAGACAAAACGAGGCCCAACATAACGGGCTACTAGTTATTAATATAAAAATCTGGAAACAAAGAGATCCCTCGGAAGCATTAATCACAACAAAATTACATAAGAATTGCAGGCTCGGTTTGAGTCTGCACATGAGGAATAATGTAAAGTGCAACATTCCTCACACTTAACTGTTTATTTTTTCTTTGACTGTTTCTAATAAGCACTAGTTATTACATCGATAAATTATTTCTGGTGATTAAGACAGACATAGATGCCATAGTAAATATTAAAAATTAAGAAATGTAATTGAAACCTCTTAACGTGCAGCCATACGTTATTTGTAGGATGTAAAAACTATTCTCTATTCAATCTTACATTAAATTTAAAAAATATTATTGGCATTTAAACTAGGGTGTGTATCGGCTTTTTAACACCGCTTTGGAATTTGGATGCCTAGGAATTGACCATGGAGACAGTAGGCCCGAGTGTCTGTTTTCGAATCAAAACGACAAAACATGCGTTAAATAGGCGATAAACAGCGCTCGAAACGATTTTATTTCGATTCTAACAAGGCAAGAGAAAGAAGATCACTAACGCTCTTTTTTCAAGCGGAGATTTCTTCCGCTGCCGATTGTCGTATTAGGCTGTTCTATTTCAAACCCTATGTGGCTAAGATATAAAATAATTAAACAAAAGAGATTATAACTTAAAATGCTTCGCCTTATTATTCAAGATTTTTTTTGTTGTTGGTGGTGTTCTTGTAGATGATAAGATAAGTCATGTCTGTTACCGTAACTATGTTTGAAGAGAAAGAAACGCAGTTGCATAAAGTGAAATTTGAAAAAAACAAGGTAAACCTTGAAACACTATGAGTAAAATTGTTGCTGGTCGTGAACTGAATGAAGATGTTGTTTTAAAAATGAAAGAACATGAAATTAGTAAGAAAAGGATAAAAAAATCAACAATGTCAAAGCAGACACCTAAGAATCAATTCAAAGTAAAAGCTAAAACCAAGTTCAAGTCAAGTGCTCGACAGCCTGGTCCATCTCATATAAAT